>NW_025110148.1:147785-187965 GCF_011392965.1 Frieseomelitta varia
GTGGGTTTCCTTCATCCCAATTATGATTATTATGAAAATTGAATATACCATCCCTGGTAAAACTAGCTTACTAGAGTTTGCTCTATTTATAAATTCATTATATCTCATAAACGAAGACAGATAGGACACATATTTATGGCTTTTTTTTTCATTATTTTTAGGCGTACACTCAGCTTTCGAAGTGGGTCTTACAAGTTATGAAACACCTGTATATTTTATATACATTTCGAGTTCAGTACAGGACAGATTCTTCGAGGAATGTTCGCAGGTCGTTGAAGTGCTGTTGGCGAACACGAGCAACGACGAGCGGAAATAAATTGTTTCGCCCTTGTTATTAGTCAGTCAAAAATTGTAATGTACATCGTCGTTCATGCAATTTGGACGACGAGTAGGGGATAGAGGAAATATAATTTCTCAGGGAGCTGACCAATTGCATCCGTATAGTCTGAAAATAATCACTCACGGCTCCGATAAATTACATTACCGAGGGGGCCACTGTAGAGTTTCTAGGACACGATAATGTACTATGTAATGTACAGCTACTATGTATTTATACTGCGAATAACACATTGATTTCTGCGAAGAAGCTCAGCCACTTGCGCTGGCAACTGATTGCGGACCGTAACGAGTGGCCAAGCTTCTTTTTGAACTCGTTGGTACGATATCACCATGGATAGAAATTATCGAGAATTAATAAATTTTATATTTGTTTTGCCTGGGTTGTATTATACTTAAATATACTTAAACCTGAGAAAACATTGAAATTTTGGGACAAAAAATTCTCGACGTACGTGGCACAAGAGGTTAAAGATAAATCGATTAGATATAACGCCGTTTGTCAAGTATTTCTGAGATCTTCGAGGTTCGATTGTAGAATTAAACACAACGAGTTCAGAAGATATTTCACAGGGAATGCAGAAAGTCGGAATTTATGATCGTTTCGGGACTGACAATGAGGTCGTAAGGGCGCGCGTTCGCGTGAAGAATCTCGATCAACAGAAGTCCACTCATCGTGCAATTAAAATTAATGGACGGAATTTTGCGCGCGAACGCGAGGAAACTTTCAAGTTGCAAATTCTATAAAATCGCAATTTTCCAATGGTGCGACGAGAATGGGCCGAGGATGCACGAGCGTATTGCGAAAATAATCAACTGCCGGGTCGATGAATTTCGCATAATTTTTCCCCGGAAGACGAAACGGGTGATAACGCGTTTCTCGTGCCGCTGATATCGACCACGCGTCGTTGTTTACGCATTCGCGTGAGAATTTTTTCAATCGCCGCTGTACGAATAATAAATGAACCGATCACGCGTCGCAGAACGTTACCAACGAACGATATCGCGTGCTATTTTATTAAAAGTTCCCCGTTGATTCCGACGGAACGACCGAGAAACAGACGGAGAGAATTTCCCGCAGAATTTCAATAATTCTCGGTTGGAAACCCTCCCCTCCCACGTATTTTAAGCATCGATCCAAACTAGAAATTCCCGGCGATTTAATTCGACGAGGTAAATTTGAGTTACGATGCCGCGTTGTACGACGAGCAAGACGGAAGCGCGTTAAGCTTGGATCAATCGTCCAGATGCAAACCAGGATGCAGATTGCACATGCGAAACACTTGGATGAAACGTTCCGCCGACGTTGCGCGCAGCTGGCTCGATCGGAGCCGCCGAAACCGGAGGTTGTTCGATGATACAGGCGAGAAACCATAATTTTTAACAACCTCGGCGAATCGGTGATTCGGACGTTGATGCAACCGGGTGGGGCTCGCTTCGGCGAGATTAAAAGTTGGCTTATTTGCAAAAATTGCACGGACAAACGTAACCGAAATATTGATTCGCTTGATAAACGTTGCACGATTCCGAGAACGACACGGCGTTGTGCAAAAGAAAGGATCGTACCGCGTTGTTTTTCTTACAACCGGTAATTTCCAAACGATAATAACGATATTACGGATCGTCGGTGTACCACACTGCTACCCGATCGTTTTAACGGTCGTCGAATGAATTACACCGGGCTGGCCCGACCATCTTCCAATCAATTTTGCATAATTTTTCAGCTCACGCCGGGGAAAATACCGTGCGTTACTTTTACGAATGCCGTTAACCACTTGCGCCGGCAGCTGATTGCGGACCATAACGAGCGACCAAAACCGTACACAATAATTCGTCGCTTTCTTTTCGAACTCGTCGGTATATCACTGGATAGAAATAAGTTTATTATTTGTTTTTGCCTGCTTAATTACACTTAGATTATACTTAAGACTGAGGAAATGCTTCCAGTGCAAGAGGATAGAAATAAGTTTATTATTTGTTTTTGCCTACTTAATTACACTTAGATACACTTAAGACTGAGGAAATGCTTCCAGTGCAAGAGGATAGAAATAAGTTTATTATTTGTTTTTGCCTACTTAATTACACTTAGATATACTTAAGACTGAGGAAATGTTTCCAGCGCAAGAGGTTAAAAAAGAGGCCGCGTACCTACGATCGCCATTATCCTGATTGCAGAGGTCAGCCACGATCATCTCGAAACTCTGTTCCAGTAATGAGTATTCCCCCCTCGTTGACATCTGCTTTGTCTTCGCTACGACAGTTTCAACGATGTTCGATCATTTCCCGATTCAATAAGTATTTAATTTAACAGACAGTTCTATTTTCGTTTCTTCGTTTTATTTCTGTGGCGTTGGCTCGAGGCCACGATCGCTCCCCCCCCGATAATATGGAACGTCCTGCTCGGAGTTTGGTGTTTTAGACCCTTTGCCTTGTGTATTTGCTGGATTCGGAAACCACGGCGGGATAATGCAGCAAATATGTTTGCCGAGTATCGAGAATCCTGCTCGACAAGCTGTTGATTCGATGGGAAGGGAACAGGGGTGAAAAGTGTGATAACGTTCGGCGAGTCGTTAATGCCAGTGATAAGAGGCTAATTTAGGGGGCGATTTCGAGCGTTGTTGAAGAATTTTCTTGATCATTTAAGGCTCGTTTACAACCTGTCCTCCCACGACTAACTCTTGTCCTTGACGCGATAACGATTGCTCAATGACGCGTGAACGACTGTAAGTGACTTCGATTTTCGATCAAACGACGCGAAGAAAACCTAATAACATTCCATCGCGACACTGAATCTCCGGTATAAGAGAGAACGTTTATCGGATCTGCGCGAAAAGTTGCTTGTCCCGTGTATTCGATGGTTCAGGGGATTCACCCTATATCGTGAGATTCAGGGAATATTGCCCTGGGGAGGATCCGTTTATTTTCAATCGCTTATGGATATGAGCTGATTTGCAAATGTGAATTTGTCATTATCGGAAATGTAAATGCAGAAATATCTAAATATTTTTACGTGGTATTTGCAATAAGTATAATGTGAAATGTTTCGGAATGCTTGATTTCAAATCTTTTGTTTTCTGTTCAACTTTTGAACATTGAAATTATTAATGTCAAAAAATTAACGTGCACAGTGATTGACGAGTGTTACATAATTTGTAGAAAAGAAGCGTTTATCGCAATAAATATGTTACAATAATAAAATAATTAATACTTGTACAATCATGCGAGAAATATTTATAAAAATCATTAATTATTAAGATCCCAAAATTACAGCGACTGATCAGGTTTCGCGTAGTATGTAATTGGCAGATTTTAGTAGACGTGATTGACACTAGTTACAGAACAGATTATTCATTTCAATATAATTGCTTACCAATTACTCAACAATATAACATTGTTTATTTATAGTTGAAAGTGAATGAAAAATTATATTAACTAAAATAATGTAAACAAAATGTTATAAATATAAATTAAATAAATTTGTTTTTAAATGTTGGACAATAACACACATTTAGTAATATTTCATAATATAACGTAAATTTAATAATATACTAATTTTATCTTTTTGTAAATTTGTTTATTCCTTCTTATATTAATTTTTTTTCGCTATTTCCTACTTTTCAATTTTTGCAAAAATTTCTTTTTCCATGAGAGTATTTTTCTTCTATTTTGCAACTTTATCCTTTTCTTTTCCCTTTTTTTCTACTGTCTCTCATACTTATTAATATTAACTTAGCAATAATAAATTAATTGCTTGTCAATCACTGAAGATCACAAACAAATTAGTATGTCTATCTTGATCAATTACTATAAAGAAGCATGATACTTGTGACAAATTCGTGATCAACAATATAAAAAATACTTTATTTGTGAAATTTAAAAATGTTCAAAATTTTATTATCTCGGAGCTACTTTAATGGATCTACACATATGTACAAACCTTTATATTTTACATAGCATATAGGTTGCATGAAATGCACATATAGCTTGCAATTTTTGGAAGAAGAAACCACTGTTTCTATGAAAAGATCCCATAATACTAAAATACTCGTGTAAAATTTATATTAAAGAAATTAAATTGCAAGCAGTAGGAGAAAGTTGGTGATACGACAAGGGATTAAACAAATTAAACCGATAATACTAACACCGTCTAATTTTTCTCATTGACAACAAAATATTTATTGACAAAATCAACGCAAAAAACGATCAGAAATAAAGTTATAAAACCCTGAATGAATACAAAACCCTTCCTGTCTGTAATCACCAGAAGGAGGTTAATTACGAACAGGCCGGGGTAAATACGAACGAGCCATTTTTCCGTTTCTTTGCAGAAAGTGCAGACAAAACCTGCTGAAAAACTACCTCCGCTGCATTCTTCGTGTGCCCATTTTTTGACATGCTAAGTATAAAATGCAGTCTTCTGTGGATGGATCGCAGAAACGGTTGGTTCCCGTTGGAATGTTATACATTTCGACGAAGCGAAATATATTTTCCCTTTAATCTTTGTATCGCTTTTGAAATTCCAAAAGTGTTTTTTTCCATCTTGTACGTAGTTTCCGTAAACAGTCCAAACGAACGTGAAATTGAGAAATAACAAGTTAAGTATAGGTATTCGCTCATTGAAAACTGTTACATTATATTATTCTCAGGGTGTTCTAAGGAAGGGGCTTCGATGTATCTGCACACCAGTTGCCAGTGTTTAAATATACGTGACACTATGGAAACTAGAATCGCAGGGGGTCGAATTGAATTTATTCGACATTTTTAAGGGGTTTTACTCGTGTTTCCGTAGTCGCTGGTCGCCGTGATCAAGTGCGTACGATTCCATATATTCTCCGGTGATCGTCGACGACCTGTTCAACAGTGTGTAACGGCTCTAAATCTGTGTGATTTAGCGTGAAATGTTTAATACTGAGAATGGTGAAAACACACGCGTGAAACGAAGAAAGGAAAGAGAGTGGGACAAGTGTATATCACTGTATCTGGTATTATTCGATCCACATTTTCCCCATGTCATGTGTACATATATTGTTCTCGACGTATATTTTAAAAATCACTCGCACTTTCAATTACTGCACCGTTGTAAATTAAAAAAAAAAAAAAAAAATTCTGCGAAACGTTGCGAATTTTAGGATTTCCGACAGTTCTCCTGGGTATTAAGCTTATTAATGAAAGCATCTGGTGTCTTTCGCTTTTGAAGCTAAATGTGGATCATAAAGCCGACAAGATCCTCGTAAGCATTTCTCGCATATAAATGTCACGGAAATTTCTCCGTTCTGCAACGCAATGTCGCGAAAATATGTACGGTAATGCTTTGGAGTTTTCCTCTAATTCCAGAAACGCATTCAAATTTCACGATTTTTACAAAATCTCGGAGTACCTACAGAACATGTCTTTTCTTCCTTCCTCCTTTATCCCTTGCAGCTGCTCTTTCTCATTTGTTTTTGTTATTTTCTATTGTTACGTTAGTGTTCTTCATATACACTGAGAATTTATTCTCGTGTATGAAATAAAGATAAATATGATAATAATAATGAGTGCCAAACCAATCAACACCATATTTTGAATTCTTTTTAATTTTTTAAAATTTAATTGACTCAAATTTTTACATTTAAAATAAACTTTCTTAATAATTGAGTTTAACACCATTAAATGACCATGCCTTTTTGGTCGGTCAATAATAAATAATTTATTTTAGAAATCAATTTGATTAACTCAATAGTTTAGTGCAAGACTAAAGTTTGTAAGAATTTAGCTAGTTGAGTAATTTTTTAGTACAGTAGTATATATTAGATGTTATCTGAAGCAAACTTTCTGTGTTGTAAAAAGAGTAGAATTTCAAAAAAAAGTATGGTATTCCATCACTTAAAGATTGACCAAAATAATTCATTTTATTCCAAGTGTCAAAATCCTACATCAAAGTCCTACAAAATCAGACAATTCAAATATGATTTTAATGAAAATGCAGAATTTAGCGCCATTAATATTAAAAATTAATGTAGATCACTAGTTCTGAAAAATGTGGACCAACCTTTGTTAGGTATAAGCTATTAATATCAATATTCTAAAGGCAGAACAGTGACAAAAAAAAAAAAGAAGAGAAATTCATTCCTCCTAGTAAACATGATTGTTGTAGAAATTTAAAAATAAATCGAATTGATGATAGTTTTTATTAATTTTTTCTAAAATTAACCAATGAAAATTGTTCTTGAATCCAATTATTTTCTTTTTTATTTTCACTTGCCAAATCGATTAATTCACCTAATGAGTCACGCGAATAATTATTACTCCAAAGATATACCATCTTATGCACTTTATACGTCGTTAGATCGAAATCTACGCTTGCAACAACACGTTCTGCAACGATTATTTGAATTTACAGAGACGTCTAAAGGGAATTTAAGAGAAAAAAAGCTATGTACGTGGAATTGGCATGCGAGAGGCTCAAATACAAATCTGAAAAGCAGTGTGTCCCTATAAACTCTGTTTCAGACGTAAATCATCGCTGTTCGATAATTTGGCGAATCAATTTGTCAAATTAATCGGCGCGCGACGTGCACGAGATTGTTGATGGTTTAAGCAGAGGTGTTTTCAAGGCCAGTCGTAGGCAACGACAATCATGTTTTTATGGTAATTCCCGGCAGACGTAAAAAAAAAAAAAAAAAAAAACGAACGCCCTCGATCATCCCTCGGTTGTAAAAATATCAATCATCACCGAGGGGAAATTTCACAATTATTCTCTCTGGCCGGCCGTGTTAATTATAATTTAATTATCGGCGATTGCCGCGGAATGGCGCGCGTAATAACGAATATCAATGATGAAAATTAGTTTTACCGTCTCGCGGAATGGAGGGGCTGAAATTTACGAAAATTCGTTTCGCCCGTCGATCAGATTTTTCCGTCATAACGTTACGGCCCCCCTTCGTTAGTTACGAAAACGTCCGCGCGCGATAATTAGGGGAAATATTTCGTGCACGATCTATCAATTATCACTCGTATTTCGGGACGCTGAGAATCGATAGCGTGAGAATGGTCGCGCGCGAGAGACACGAGGAAATCCGGCTCGCCGAATTTTCATCGACATCCGATTTTCCGGTCGCCATTAAATTAATGGTCCTCGATCTATGGCGGTGAACGAGCCGGCGCTGCGTTTTATTAAAACAAATCGCGGATCGTCGAACAATTCGAGGAGAATCGCCGCGGAGCATCTGGCCGGCGTTGGAAATTTATCGATGATCGCGATATTAAAAAGCACGCGAAACTCGGGGGGAGGCAAAGAAGCGGAAGTAAATTAAAATCGGCTTCACCGGTGAACAGGGGATCCTCCGCGCATTTAAACGACGCTTTTTTTTCGTGTCTTTTGCGTCGATTCGAGGCAACGCTCGTCGCGAGGTTTCCTCGCGAAATTTCCTCCCCTTGGAAAGCCACCACCGGAAAATATTTGCCTTGCTCGTTCGAGCTTTTTTTTTTCTCTTAAGCAAACCGCTCTCATCATCGCCACGTTCGCCTTGCTGTCTCTCTAATTCCCTCAGACTGTTGATCTTTCGTGTTAATCGCGCATCTTTGCCCCATCGTGCGAGACGCAAAACACGCATCGAATCGCAAATCTCGAGGAGAAAAGGCTCTTCTATCTACCTTTTATCATACCCGGGGCCGAATTCTTGCACGAGGAAAAACTTCGTGATTCGCCGAGTTTCGCGAATAATTCACGAGACGTGTTCGGATAGGGTCGGAAGATTCAAGAGGACGTACTCTGCAGGGAATAAGGATCGTTCCTTTGGAAATCGTCGGCATCGTAAAGCTCACGACACTGGTGAAACACTGCGAGTCAGTGGCCTCGAACCGAGTCTTTTTCGTGAACTTTGCGACTCTCGAGTGGTGATCTCGCGTCATAACCGAGGAGATGATTTGTTAATCGTAAAGAAGATCTCAGCCTACAGTGTCCTACCCGTTTGAGGGACAAAGTTGCGAGATACGAATTCATTTGGTAAAATTAATACAGAATTCCGTAACAAAGGAGGTCGCGTTCAACGTTAACGCCTGCCACGTTCCGAAACGAATGATCGAGTGTTTCCTAGAATGCAGCAACCTGTAGCGGGACGGGAGCACGTTAAATAGTTTGGCCCGCGGCATTTTTTCGGGAGACTGATGGCAGAGGATACCGCGGCAAAGGTCAGGAAGATTGATGAAGGCTGGAATTGTGGCAACGGAGGATGTGAAACGAGAGGTTGGAGGCGGCGCGCGGAAGCGTTCGTCCTCTCGTACAGGATTTCGCAATTAGCCTGCCTGGCGGGCTCGTCAAACACGCGGCCAAAGGATCCAAAAAAAGAGGTGGAACACGTCGATTGCGAGAGGCGGCCGGTTATCTTCTTTTCATATCGCTGTCGACGCGGCTTTTGTTTCTCGAGCAGCGGACTAGCACCCCCGCTCGTTGACAAATCGATAGGGAAGCACATACACACACACACACACACACACAGAGAGAGAGAGAGAGAGAGAGAGAGAGAGAGAGAGAGAGAGAGAGAGAGAGAGAGAAAGAGAAATTTACCTTTGCCGAGGATTTCGTCGACATCATCGTGCGACGAGGATCCGGAACAGGACACCTCCGATGCATCCTGCGCGAACGAAAAAGGAGAATGACGCGTCGCCTGTGTTTCGCGACAGAGGGCAAATTTCGTTTCCCTTGGTTGGTCTCCGCGCCGATGAAAAGCTGGAGAACTCGATTGTCGGTGGAAACGCGCGAAACACGGGCTGTTGTTGTTGTTTTTTTTTTTTTTTTCTTTTTTTTGNTTTTTTTGTTGAGTTTAAGAGCCTTTCTCTCTACGCGCTTCTTCTTGCCTCAATAGCTCGAGAACGATCGAAGATCCACTGTTTCGATATACCTGACTTTTTATCCGCGAAAACAATGTAGTTAGGAAACTGCAGATCGTTTGTGGCGCTGTTGGGTAAATTCCGGTAATTGGAGGGTTGCTTTCGTGATTTTTAAACTTTGCCAATTTATCCTGATTTTTCCTCCGCCCGCAACAACTTCCGCTCTTGAACGAAGGAAGGCTCGAGAGCGAGCAGTCCCTCGGAATATCTTGCCGATTTCGTCGCCGTTGATCGACGCGTCGTTTCTCCCAACCACTCGAATGCTCGGCGAAATTTCTATCGGGCGGGGCTAATTCTTCGAAGTGGCTGCAGTTTGCATTTGATCGCGAAAATTAAACGGCAACAGCGTCGCCTCGTAGCTTCGTGAGTTTCGCGATTACGGCAGCCGGCAAACCATATCGAGAAGCAACAAATTGCCCAGTGAGCTCGCGTTGAACAAAACCTCCATCGCCAAGACACTGAAGTGAACCGCTTGCGTTTCGCGCTCGAAAATCGCTACCATATCGAACCAGCGAGTTTGCGCAACCATGTGAGTATCCAGACGTTTACGAGTTACCGTGTCGCGTGAATGTAGGTAGGTACAATCCGAACAACGCCATTAACCCTGTAATTAATGCTCGTGCGTACCTACACGCGGACGGGTGAATTTTGAATGATTACAAGCAATTGTGTTCATTGGCCGATTCGACTTGCAGATAAACGGAAAATTGCCAACGGCGATGATCAATAAGGAGACGAAGCTGCAAATTCGTTTCAAAGGAGCATGCAACTTTGCCACAGGCTGTTCCCGTTACGCTTTGTTAATATATTTGGGAGATGATTCCCAATGAAAAAAACCTTTTTATCCATCATCGTTTTCCGACAGTTGGAACATTATTCCACTATTTGTTGAAATGTATGCAATTTTTGTTGAAATTACGTGAAATCGAGGCGATGTGATTTAAGTGAATTGAGAACAAAAATCAGAGAGATCTTGTTAATACTCAGTGAATTCACGAACCACAATGCGAACGAGTATAAAAATCGATGTAAAAAAATAGCTTGAAACAAACATGACTATTATATGAAATAGCTCAAATATATCTGATCACTTGTAGCTTGTGCTATTTTCCCCTTCGAAGACGAATCGACCAATGGTGTATACAACATTTTTCCCTCAAAGTCTGACCCTGCATACATAAATCAATTAAAAAGGAACAATTAGCCCTTCATTTTCCTTATCTAGCAATTTTAGTCTGTTGAACACGAAATCGCCAAACATCATTGGTCTAATCACTGGACTGCGGATCTTTGTGCAAAAAGGCACAGTGAAAAAACGATGGGACCCGAGTTGAAATTCTTCTCCACCGTGAAATATATCGCAACAAGTCCTCCCATTCCGTAGTCTCTGCGTAAGTTAAAATTTTCTACACGGATGCATAAGAATCGGCGACGTATTAACCACGACGCCAGGATTCCGGCAACCGTTCCACCACCTCGACTCGGGGAAATCTTTTGCGCGCTTTTCGCACAATAAATTCGTCTCGCTGATTAACGATATTAACCGTGCTCCACGGCGTTGAGTATTCTAATTACGAGGCCGACACGGTCGGACTGTCGTTGGAATTAGCAGAGATAGCACGATGGCGGCGATGTCACGTGCGGGGCTAGATAGTTTGGCACGAATAAATCGCGCCCCCGGCGCGCTTACAACGAATTCCAGGCTAGCACCGGCGTTCGTCGAGGCTTCTCTAATTCACCAACTTTTGTTCCGCGCGTTAGAAGAGCCGATTCCCTTAATGGCAGCTGACGCCCGGAGCGCGACGTTTCTATTTCGTTCCGACTGTTCGTAATTTCGCTAGAGCTGAAAACACCTGAGGAACAATGGCGGGATAAAGACGTTGCGCCGCGTGTCGACGCGAGGCAGGCAACTGAAAAGATAGCTCGTTATCATAGGGAACTTGCCAGAATTTCCAGGAGGCAGAGACTTCGGAAACTTCGCCGTTCTTCTGAATAGCACTGCTACAAAAGGACGTTTTCACGAGGAATCAAAGCGCGAATCGAGTGACTTTACCTCCGCCTCCTCCTCCAACCCCTTCGAGTGGAAACACGCTTAACGCGTGTCACCGTGTGACGAGAAGAAAAAGGGAAAAAGAGAACGAAAAGAAAGAAAGGAAAACGATCGTTCGCTAGTTGCCACGCGGGGCGGGAACTTCTCAGTGTCTCGCCAAACTGTCTGTGTTTCAACCGAATGAGAAATACGATATTCCATTTGGATCTTTTGTTTTGCTTCCATTTACCTGGAATATTTCATCTCGCCAGAGATATAATGGATTCGTACGGTTAAAAAAAAAAAAAAAGAGAAAAAAGAGAAGAAAAATGAAACACCACGTACGATACTCGTTCGATCGTGTGATCTCCCGGTCTTCTATCGAAACGGAAACGAAAAAAGAGAGAGAGAAAAAAGAAAAACGAATCTCGAAACTCGATCGGACGATATTAAACGAGACCCGTTCGGTCGACGGATTAATGGGTCGAATGTGTTTCGCTAAGTTGTTAGTTTTGTCGTCGGATGAGATTCCGGCAAAAACGGACGAATCGGAAACCGAGCGAAACTAACTGCAAGCTGCCGCCCATTCGCGATGGCCGACGACGATGGCACGATGATTCGAAGGAACTTCGCCCGACAAACGTGAAAATTGCAGAACGAATTATCAACTACGCTTCACCAAGTTCCGATGCTTTCGCGGATAAGAAACTCAGAAACTAAACTTCCTGTGAAACATCGAAACGGGAACGTGTCGTGTTGGCTCGTGGAAGGTGATGATAAACCTGTGTACACGCCATGCCATGCAAACAGGACGTTGTCGAGATCATCATCGTTATCGTCGTGGACGGATGGCACGTCGGGAGGAGACGAAACGAGACGAAAATATCTCCGAGTGACCAAACGCACTGGTCGACAGTTGCGAGAAATGAAGCCGTCTGGTCGCTATTCTACGACCGTTGGCCGTGTAAATATGTTATTTGTCGAGCGTGCATTACGGTAGTCGGAAGATAACTTGATTCCGCTAAATCTCGATGAGAAAACCGAACAACGAAAATTTCAACTGAAGAGGAAAGACTCCTGTTTCTTTTTCTTTTTTTTTTTTTTTTTGCGTAAGTTGCGCCCTCGGAAAATTTGTCAGTGATGAACAAAACTGAACACGCATACGGCGTTTCAACATTAATCTCTTGCCCTGGCGTGTTGCAGTAAACGAAATTGCAATGTTTTCTCAGTGACAAGTATATTTAAGTATAACCCAGGCGAAACAAATAATAAATAAATTTATTGCTTCTTAATAACTTGTATCCAGTGACATCGTGCCAACGAGTACAAAAAGACAGCGACAAATTATTGTATACGATTTGGTCACTCGTTATGGTCCGCAATCAGTTGCCAGCGCAAGTGGTTAATGATATTTTATCGAGTGTCTGCACGTAGAAAAAAAAAAAAAACAGAAAAAAATTAAGTATGTACCGTCCCGCAGAATGTTTTGCATAAATAAAATAATATAAATTGCTTTGCACTCGCAATTAATCAATATTTTAAACCGTTGTAACTTTGTTAAAAAAAGATCATATAGCAATCTACTTGGCCTCACTTTAAAAACGTAAAGCTTCTGTTTTCGCTATCCTGAATTCGTTTCTTTTTTCATATTTTAACACCACGTAGTAAATGAAAAAGTGTTCTTTTCTTAAAAAAAAAAAAAAAAAAATACATATGTAAAAACACTGAAAAATTTTATTTACGACTAAATCCATCACGGTCTTGAAGATTAAAGTTTCCAATTTACAACAACCTCTTGAAACTTGTCGCACGATTTTCTTTTCTCATCATTTTATTGAACTTTGAACATTAGCGTTAAACAATAACAATTCAAAAAATCTCAATAATCTAACCCTCTCTAATGTTCAAAGTTCAATAAAGTTGCAAAAAGTTTAAAGAGCTCGTTGTAAAGAGGAAAATTTCAATTTTCATGGTCATGGTAGATTTGGCAATGAAAAATTTTTTAACGCATTTTCAGACGCGTTCGAATTTTTACAATTTTTAAGAAGAAAGTATCCTCACTTTCCCACCCGCCACATGGTATAAAAACATTTTTGCAAAAGAAACGAACTCAGGATTGTCAGAGTAAAAGCTTTACACTTGAAAACGAAACTAAGCAGACCGTTGTATGATCTTTCTTTGCAAAGTCATATTAAATTTCGTGCAAAGTTTAAATTATCGACAATTTTAATGTTTTTTACAAAATAGAAGTACTCTTACTTTGTCACTTGCTACATGATGTAAAAATATCTTTGACGAAAAAAACGAACTTGACACTTTACACTTTACAACGAGAAATAGATTCCCACATGATTCTCTTTTGCGACAATTTTTCGACAATTTTTCCTTATCGTGTGTTCAATTATGCTCCTTACTGTATCTACGTACGGAGAGAGAGAGAGAGAAAGAGAGAAATATGTGAACAAAAATAAACGAACATAACGTAGAAAATGTTGACGAAACGTTTGATGTTGAGAAATTTACACCAGAGCGATGAACGAAGGAGAAAAGGAAAACACGAAGCGATTCCACGGAATGGTTCTACGAGGAGAGACGATGATCTCAGCGTTGACGGTGAATTTTTTATAAAACAGCAGGATCAGCCTCAGAACGTGTGCTGTTGCGAGTAGAACGCGAGGAGGACACGATCCGCGGACGTGACGTTAATTTCAATCGTGGCACGTCGAATGACGTTCCCTTCTTTCACCTCTCCCTCCACCCCTTCCCGCTGGTTCGTTTCGGTACTCGCGTTAATCCCGGAGAAGAGGTGCAAACTCAGAGGAGAAGAAAATTGAATGGGCTGGCTGCATTTCCCCGCTGCAAAGTCGCCGCGATAAGATTAACAACGACTATATCGCCGCTTGTGTTCTGGACGTGACGAACGTTCTGGAAAATAGCAGGTACTCCCGCGAACGCACGGGGAGGGATCACTTCTTGAATTCCCGATGAGATTCTTTACGACGCGGCGTACATTTCGAGACGTTGCAAATTTCTCCCCCGTACCCGCTCGCGCCGCTTATGAAACGGGGTTCTCGTTCGACGTGCAACAATGTTGTTCCAAGGATTTTCCGTTGCTCTCAACCTCCCGCAACCTCCCCCTCCCCGCCGCCCCTGAACCGCGGGTGCGTTTTTGATTCGTCGTGAATATTTTTATACCTCTGGGAAATCTTCGTTGCGCGGATGATTTTCAACGTCCGCGACCCGTGGCCCGGCGTGGCACGAAGCGAGAGAAAGCGGACTCGTTGACACAGTCGATCGAACGCGACGCGTTTTCAAACGAGCGATCGTTCAGCCGTGCATTTCTTCGAAATATCACTGTTTCGCGGCTCGAGAGTCGTTTCCATTTCGCCACTCGACGACGTCGATACCATCGTGAAACTTACACCGACTAACCCGCTAACCAAAATGATATTCACGCTCGGCTGAACACGCGTTCGATCGGCGTGAGGGGGGCGAAACTGCGAAACTCCCTCGACTCGACTCGATAATTTCGCGCGTTTGTCGCGGCGCGCACGCACTGCACACGGCCACCCGAGCCCTCTCCCCCACGAGTTCGTTTCCTTCGGTGTTTGTTTGCTAAATTTAAACGTCGGCGCTTTCGTCGTCTCGCCCTCGGCTCCACGGAATTATTAATCCCTGTTGTCGGTCTGCCGGCAGTGACTGTGAACGAGACTCTGGCGGTTCGCGAATAACGTCAAAAAGGTGGGAACGAAAGGGGTGGACCGGCCACTCTTTGCGAACAAACAACGATAGGAAGAACGCGCGGGCATCTCGCGAGACGGAGCGCGTTCTGCGACCGCTTTCGTGGACGTTCGCCGCGCAACTGCCGCGGCCGAATGTTCACCGGATACTACATGTGCACGTTCCGCGTATTTGCAAGCCCCCGACCGGCGGGCATCGGTTGCAGCTGCAACCTCCTCCGGCAGCGTCCCGACGCTCCCCTCTTCCACACCCTCCTCCCCCTCACCCACCTCGTCCTGGCCCTCTTTTCCTTCCTCCACCGACCGACCGACCGACCGATTCACGCGATAACAATAACGATGGTAATACGTCCTCGTTTCAGCAAATGTAACCCGTCCCGGGGGCTCTTTCACCCGAGGAAACATTCTCGCGAATCGACCAACAAGTTTATGACAACATTGGGACAACCGTGAATAACATTGATTCTGCATAGGAGATTGGCTGAAATTGGTCAGAAATGGCCTCGGGAGAGTGGCCAGACAATTGATAGACTCCTTCTGTTTTAAGGTTATGTCGCCTTCTTTTCGCAACGTTCGCGAGACAACGAGATACAGGAAGAGGAAATTGGGGAAAAATGGCTCGCCTCCGCGAGCGAGCGAAACTGTTTCCGATTTCGGCTTTTATGGCCGTTGCATTTGATGCGCGGATATGCCACGCGTTCGAGAAATTGAACGCCACGAAAGTGAAGCGGTTGCTACGCGTTTTGTTCGGTCATGCCGATTGTTCCAATCGGTTCGAGCTTTTCGTTCGATCATTTCTGCGACTGGAGTTCACGTTCCCTACGTTTGACGAATGTTTCAACAGAGCAGATCTGTAATTTCAACTGGGGAACTGTGAATTTTGCTTTTCATTCCATTGTGATATAAAATATAGTGAAACGTGATAAATTATATCCTCGACTGAGTAGACAAAGTATCCATTCTCCTCTCTTTAATCTCTTGCGCTCGAACGCCTTCTCAGTTTTAAGTATATTTAAGTAAAACAAAATAGGCAAAACAAGTAATAAATTTATTACTCCTCAATAATTTCTATCCATAATATCGTACCGATGAGTTCAAAAAAAAGACGAATTATTGTATAGAGTTTGGTCACTCGTTATGGTCCGCGAACCAATTGCTAGCGCAAGGAGTCAAAAATCTAGCCTCTCTTTCCTTTCAAAAATTAAAAATTAAACGAGTTTAATCAAAGTTTCCTCAATATGCAATATTTTCAGTTTTAAGTACATTGAAATAGAACCCAGGCAAAACAAATAATAAATTTATTACGTCTTAGTAATTTTTAACCAGTGATGTACCGATAAATTCGAAAATGGAGACGAATTATTGTATAGGGTTTGGTCACTCGTTATGGTCCGCGAACCAATTGCTAGCGCAAGGAGTCAAAAATCTAGCCTCTCTTTCCTTTCAAAAATTAAAAAGTAAACGAGTTTAATCAAAGTTTCCTCAATATGCAATATTTTCTGTTTTAAGTACATTGAAATAGAACCCAGGCAAAACAAATAATAAACTTATTACGTCTTAGTAATTTCTAACCAGTGATGTACCGATAAATTCGAAAATGGAGACGAATTATTGTATAGGGTTTGGTCACTCGTTATGGTCCGCGAACCAGTTGCTAGCGCAAGGAGTTAAAAATCTGGCCTCTCTTTCCTTTCAAACATTAAAAATTAAACGAGTTTAATCAAAGTTTTCTCAATATGCAATATTTTCTGTTTTAAGTACATTGAAATAGAACCCAAGCAAAACAAATAATAAATTTATTACGTCTTAGTAATTTCTAACCAGTGATGTACCGATGAATTCGAAAATGGAGACGAATTATTGTATAGGGTTTGGTCACTCGTTATGGTCCGCAGTCAGTTGTCAGCGCAAGTGGTTAATGAAAAACTTCGTTTCTCCGTACTTATTCTTCATTTGTTATCCAGTGATTTAAATCTTCGTCCATTTCATATTCACATTTTGTGTGACTGTACTATTATCAGAAGCAAACTCTTCGATTCGATTTTTTAGAGCTGCGGCGAAACCGCGAAGAGTCGTTGAAACGTTAGGTGGAAATGCGAAGAGCTCTTTTAAGAGTCGGCTCATTAATTCTCACGTCTGATTACTCGACAAGACGTGTGTTTCACCCGAAGTAATACATCGGCGACAATCTGAAAAACTCGCGAAGCATCTTCCACATAATTATGCACAGAGTTGAGTATCGGATTTCACGTGAATAACCAAAGTCGTTCGATTCGCACACTCCGGCCACTGTACACGCTGTGAATATACGCTGTACACAGCCGTATTTTTCATTTTCGTTTCCGCTGTCAACGCGGTGAAAGAAGCGCATTCGATGCAAATGCGTGTGCGTGTAACACTGACAACAGAGCACTCCGATAGGCGGTGCCCCGACTTCCGGCCAAACTTCTCGAAACTGCACGAAGGGTCGCAAAATTCTTTGAAACATTTCACCTACGAGTCACACGAGCCCCGCTCCTCGAAATTCCTCCGCGCATAGATTTACATTCGATGGAAGTTCGATCGAGCGATCGAGTAAACTAGCAATTTCCGTGATAAAGTCAACAAACAACGTCGATTTTATCCTCGTATTCGCGCCACCTTTCTTCCTCTCTAATTGCGACCCTTCGATCCTCTAAATTAGCGCTTCGCGGTTGCGTGAGTCGAATTATTATCGGGATCTGTAATCGTGTCTCGTTCTCGTTTCACTCGAGGTAAGATGACCCTGATGGGAAACAAACGTGTCTTGCCACTTTTGTGGAACCCTCTATCTCTCGGTTAAAGGAAACGCCTATTATATCCAGGACTAAAGGTAGCCGGCCCGTCTCCGCAGCGAGTCTCGTTCACGAATTCCGGCAACGATCGGAGCAGAGTCCATTTTCATTTCCGCGCCTGTACTCCGTGCACGTTTATCACAAACCGTATCAGAACAGGAACGCCAAACGAGTTGGCTTCCCATTGACTTTTCCCTTCAGCCGCAATGAATCGATTTCTTTCACTGCCAAGAAGCAGAGGAATTGAACGTAGAGTAAAATTCTAAAGATCTTAACTGCTTTAGAATCGTTAACGTTGCGAATTGCCGGCCATACCTCACGGGGCTGTTTTTGCTTATCCGTTCCAACGACAAGGAGAACGGTTTTCTTCACGCACGGTCTCGCTAACTCTTCTTTAGCTCGTGTCCCGCCAGCAACGTCACGTCCTGTTATTTATTTCCGCAAATTAACCAGCTACAGCGTTGCACGTAATTCCAGTTTTAATGCCTTCCTCGAGGAAAGTAATTCCTCACAGCAACGTTATGCGTCCCTAGGGAGACTCTCTATCGACTTCTCCATAATGTTGGGCGACACGCATCGTGCGAGTCTCGAGTTGTTCGCATCGACGTCTCGGATAATCGTCCCTACAACGCTATTCCGAACACAAGATTCGCGCAGGGCTTGGGGATCCGCGGTATCCATTTCGCAATTCGGGGAATGTCGATCAAACGCGACACGCTGATCGGCACGTCTGCATAAATGTATTATGTTGCGAATACCGTCGCCGACAGATCGATGATCGTTCGGCGTACCACGTTATGTAAATAGTTGCTTACGATCGATGAGAATATAACCACTGTGTCTTTTGACATCCCTTTCATGAATTGTTGTAGCGACCAAATTTTTGCAATTTGTTCGAGCATTAAGTTTAGAATTGGAATTTTTAAAATTTAATTCTTCGAATTAGCACGTCACGTTGAAGATGCGACAATACGAATTTACTGTAAAACTATGTGTAATACGCGATCTCGCTCGACAATAACCATTTGTTAATTTTCGTAAGTCTGTCAACGCAGGTAACAAACAATCGTGTAATTACTATGATCCCTATGCAATTTATTCTCTCTGGATTATGAAGATGTACAGTAAGGAGCAAAATTGAATCGATAACAAAAATTTGTAAGAAAAACATTTTTTATTGTTAATAAAGTATAAAAACATGAAAATAAACTTTACTATCTGATTGCTAACTGAAGCTATTTTTTAACTTTTAAGATAAGATTTCTTCCTAGTTGAAAAAATTAAAATGACGCAGAATCAGTTTTGCACCAGAATTTTTTCATACTCAAATTTACAAGCTTTATCATACTTTAATATTTTGCATTTGCTTTGATAATACCTCTAATACGTCTTGGCATACTTTCAATCAATCTTGAGCAGAAATCAGGTGGCATTTGATTCCACTGTTCTATAAAAAATAGTGCAAGCTTCCTCAGAGAACGACGAAATAGTTAATAACACTCATTTTCATTTCATCATGCTTTTATTTAAAAAATTCATTTTCATGGAAATTTTGTTCATTGGTTCAGTTTTGCTCTTTTTTTACTGTATAAGATAGTGATAGTGATAGTTGAATTTTAAAAATTGTCATACTTTAAAAGTTAAATAATAATTTAAAATAAATATAAGGACGCGCAACAACATTGAAAATAAATCGAGTCCAAAGGACTAACGATGATCTCCAATATTATATCTATTCTTGTGACAGATATAATAATGCTAAGGCAGATATTTAATTTATCGAAACTTTTAACATTGTCAACTTTTCAAACATAAAAAGCATAATTTGCCACTTTCAGTGTCCATAAGAAATGGCACAAAATGGCGGAGGAATTATTCAGATCAGCGTCTCGACAAACAGGCAGCATTATCGTGCATCCAAACGCTGGAAGGACAAACAGACAACTGTGTTATCCATGTGATGTTATGAAATTTCTGAATCATAATAGAAACGGCAGCTCGTGTAATCGCATTAAACTAAAATCGACGTCGAATCAGCCAGTTGGATTGGCTCGACGACACAGGGAAATATATCTGTAGCAAGAGTCGATGGTTCGTGGCTCGTAAAGCGGCCATTTTATTTTTATGTCCGTCACTAGCTGCCTTATCTGTCGTTCCCTGTAACTAGCGAGCACGTGGGTAATATTTATTCAAAGCGACGGCTGCTTTCTACGGAGATTGCGCCGTTACGGGGAATGCCGAGTAAACCGCGCGTAGAAATTTCGGTCTGCTCGCAAATTGACATCGAAAATATTGGCCCGCTTCTCGCAGCCGTGATCCATTGTCGATACCATCTACGTTGCTCCCGGTCCGCAATGCCAGAAAAATGGAACTGGAGGTTCCGTGAAATATCTTCCGATGCGTCGAAAAATCATTTGCGTGTAATACGCGAAAAACGATACTTTTCACCGAGAGTTTTCGACCCTGCGATCTTGTTGCAATACGTCGTTAGCCAGAAATGTGTTTCTTCCATAAAGAATACGAAGTATTCTTAGGTATTGTATCGTTTATACGACCCGATAAAATGAATAACGATTATAACGGATTTCGTATTAAAGTTTGTTTGAAAATTTATGCGTATAAGAAACATTTATACATGAGTATCCGTAGTCTAAGGATTAATATCGACAGCGTATTTATTGAAACATCTGTGCAACACACACGGTCTGCCGTAAGTGCTGTATCGAAAACATACGATGAAATGATATGATCGCCGACAATACCATATGTTTAATGTCGCGACCGTCTAGCTGGATCATCAAATATTGACGAATGATGGAAAGTCGGCTGCGCCCTCGATCCATCACCGTTGATATATCCATTTGTAGAATTGAATTTGAAAAATATATATGTATTTACGTGTACACGTAAACTACTCAAACTACTCAAGTACCCGAGTACATGTTATATCAGCATAATAATCTTCAGTTTGAGGAATTAAAACTGAAAATTCAAATTCATATTTCACAGGATTACAATTTGCTTTTTCTATCAAAATGGAAATCATAATTCCTAGCACGAGTGTAACTCGATATCATAACTTAAAGAATTAAATGAAAGGAGAATTGAATCAGTATGTTTGTCAAAGTCGATAAACTCCAAAATGATATTAAAAACAAAGTAGTAAGTAACTCCGTTTCAAAAAAAATTACAAATATCGAGAAAATATGCTCGAGAGAAAAAAATTGATCCGTAGTATTTCGAAACAAACAAATATCAATGTCAACGGTAACAAGAAGATATCACGTTGTGACGCTCTTGTTGGAACACCCTGTATATGGAGCAATTGACGTACAAACGTAAAATGTATGGCGAGTATAGCTTCGACGGAAACAGTAAACAAACGCCAAAGAATAACACGTCTCCAATGGAGTCGTTGGCGAAACGCTTAATCAATGCTTGCAGTCGCCGAGCTGCAACTGCGTTTGATATCTTGAAAAATATCTCGAAGTGCATGGAGAATAATCAATTAAAAGGGAAGTTTCTCCATGGATAATAAACCACATCGTCATCGGCGCACCGGGCGAGTACAACGGGTAGCTAGTACTTAAAAGTAAATAAACGCATTCTGTAAAACAGACTGGTGATAGATTTGGCGCCGCGCCGCTCCGGGCACGTTTCCAAATCCTTTACGTTTATACGGTGGATGTATATTTAATACGAACTGATACATAGATATGCCGATACATTAAATTGAAACTTTCGTAGAATTTCTCTTTTTGTACATTTTTCATTTCATTTTTTTTGTTTTATCGTTTAACCCCTCGTGCTGGAATGACACGCCAACATTTTCTCAGTTTCAAGTATATTTAACCTAACCTGAGTATATTTTACTTAACCTAAACCCAAAAGGCAAAACAAATGATAGTTTATTACTTCTTACTAATTTCTATCCGGTGATATCATAACGGACGAGTTCAAAAGAAAAAGAAAACGACGAATTACTGTATACGGTTCGGTCTTTCGTTACGGTCCGCGAACCAGTTGAACGTTCAAAAAATTAAGCGTCTCGCTACACACAGACAGTGTATTTCGCTGTTCAAACTCTGCCAGTGTGTTTTGTAGTAAGATTGAGATAAATCACGTAGCAAAAAGAGCATAGAAGCTTCGTTAAAAAAATAGTAACAAATGTATGAAACGTAAAGTCGCCCATTTCAAAGTATCGTCCTCCCTTTATCAGTCGATGTCGAGATTGTGAACGGAATTTCACGTCGACTCTGCTGAATTCCTTTACACACACAGTGTTGACTTTTCGTAGTCAATTCATTTTGCGTGTTGTAAACTTTTTCTTCTAGAGTTCCCTACACAACTAGAAATCTAAAACTTGTGTATCTTGTCAAATCTGCGTTAATATAACAAAAAGTACATTAACGTACAGAACTGTCACAAATATATCGTTCATATTCGTGTTATGTGACTTTTACATTTATAGACTTTTCGCTACGTGGCATTTCAACTTTATTTTTACCTTAGAACGCAATGGGAGATTGGAATGAACTGATTGTGAAATACCGGACACCCTGTATTTAAAGATTGGCTTCACATGCCGAGATTTCCGTCATGGTAGCTTTGTTCGTACAATTTGCTCGGTCATTTAGGATCGTGACTGTCTAAGTGACTGACTAATGTCCAATGCTGTAACTCAACGTTGATTAGTTCATCGGGCGAAGCGTTGACTCGAGCCGACTGACGGACGAGCGCGTCGATATTTGATCATTATCCCGCGTCGTCGCGTCGTTGTGCGTGCCTTGCTCGGTTAAACGATTAATCTGTCGCGTTCAGCGGTCCCAGCGCTTTATCGATCGCTCGCGATGCTTGAAATGATAGAAGATCGTCTGATCGTTCGATTTGTCCAGAGACTAACTAGTGTCTTTGTCGAGCCATCGATTCTACGAAAATGGCCCTCGAAACCATTACTGTTTTCGGTTCGGTCCTCGCAATTTATGGCCAAGTCCAGCGCGCGTTTCGCGCTCGTAAATTAAGGGACCTCCTCTCTACGCACGTACAACCCGTTACTCCGAACACTTTCACGTGGGGGAGAAAAAAATTATTTCGTTTCGTCGTTTCGAAAAGACGATTAAGGCTGTGACCTAATTGGGTATTGTACGGCGACAAAAATCATCACTGTATGTCAGTACAGTCGTCCTAATTGAACGAAGAAAATTTCTACGATCAAACGACCAAATTGGTAACGCATAGAATTCGACTACACGTCACGCTTGTCGGTCGCATTGTTTGAAACTCAAGCCAGTTTGTTTTTTATTTCATCGGTCGTACATTTATGATAGGAACGAATGAAAATAGAAAAATTATTAATTTGTAAAATAGACAAACTATCTGTTTTGTAAAATAAATTTTTGTCAAAAACCGTTATTATTGATGGATTCGATATCGAAAACTTTTAGCGAAAACTGCATTTGTATACAAACACATGTGCATTATTATTGTACGTGTACACTGTGAACATTAATCGAACGATTTTTTTTATTGAATCGTAATATCACGTTACCGAATGTTTCAACATTCAACCGCAACGATCACGTAAAATAGCAAGTGAACTTATGAATATTTGAAAATCAGGACATTGCAGTAATCCCAGAAGTACATTTTGGGGACATCGGAACATCGAATCCAAAATAGGGACAATTTCCGAAAAATCGGGTCATTTATTTCTCTGGTCATTCAATCAAATATATATGAATACTGTTGCATTGTCGTTCAACCGACAAATGTCGTACGATGACGATTTTTATCGCAGTACGATACTTAAGAATATAGCCTTGACTATCTTGATTAATCAGTAATAATCCATAACGATTAATTTCAAAAATGTTTTTGACAAACTCGGCTCATTTATTTTAAAAAACAGGCTGTTTTTATTTCCAAATCATATATAATAATTTCTGTTGTAAATGTCGAATAATAATCAATTGTTAAGATCGTCGTAAGTCAGTCATAAATTATGGAAAACTAAATTATGGGCCATATATATATATTTTATTATATATAATTAATTTATTTTATCAATTTGTGGAAAAATAATTTTCAATAATCTTTTATATATATATAGTTATAAAATAATAGTTTATATAAAATTAAAAAATTATATATTATATATAAAATATTATATATATATAGTTATAAAATAATAGTTTATATAAAGTTAAAAAATTATATATTATATGTAAAATATTATATATATATATATATATAGTTATAAAATAATAGTTTATATAAAGTTAAAAAATTGTATATTGTATATAAAATATTATATGTATAGTTAAAATAATAGTTTATATAAAGTTAAATAATTATATATTATATGTAAAATATTATATATATATATAGTTATAAAATAATAGTTTATATAAAGTTAAAAAATTATATATTATATGTAAAATATTATATATATATAGTTATAAAATAATAGTTTATATAAAATTAAAAAATTATATATTATATATTATATATAAAATATTATATCTATCTATTTATTTATATATATATATATATAAAAGATTATAGGAAAGTATTTTTCCACAAATTGATAAAGTCAAAAAAATTAAATCAAACATAATATATAATAACGACAAATTTGCATTTTGGGCGAATCGATTAGTGTATGGAAGAAGAAATAGCTGATCGAGCGGACGCGTGGTTCGTGGAGGGCAAGAAGTTCGACAGGCCTGAATTAGGAACATAGACGAAATCGCTCGGATGTAGGGTACGAGCCATCTCGCGAGTGTGGATCGAGATTTGTATGAAATGATTCTAGACAGTAGCCATTTACTCGAACGGTAAATGGAACGTCGCGTTGGTTTTCGTATTTGCGATTTTCGGCTCACCCGATGTGCAAGGTGTTCCACTTTCGATCTATAAATGGTGGTGAATCAGGACGCACGAATCGATGCTCGGTCTTCTTACATGTAACGTACGCTTTTTGCTCTGCGAGATGACTCAAATGTTTCATTGCGAATTTATTGCGAGCATGTGGTGGAACCTAGAAAGTATTTTTCAAGCACAACGTCGAAGTTTGAAAAATCGCTTCCTTTCAACGAACATAGTATCCCCGTATCACGAAGAAGCGACTTTGCTACGTACCACATTCAAATTGTTTGCTTCCACATTCTCTCTTTTGATTTCTCTCGAGTGTTCTTTACGGGAGCATCATCTGTACTTACTTTCGTACTTATTCGCTGGCAAAAGCTGAATCGTCGAAAGTTTTACATTCGTCGTGTGTGCGTGTGTGCCTGTATGTGTGTGTATGTCTGCACGTAAAATTTTCGTACGGAGGATCGTTTCAAGAAGAAACACGAGAGACGCGAGCAAGACTCAACAAATTTAATATAGCGTCAGAGCGGAATGAGATAAAAGATGGGACGAGCCAGCGAGGAAACAGACGCGCATTTATCGTGGAAACGAAATCTTTTCTTAAAATATCTGCGCGGAACCGGAAAGGAGACACGGCGACAAATATTTTTCGCCGTGTCGCGGACTGCTCGTGACGCCAGAAACCACTGCACACGACGAGTAAAATTAATGTAGCGGACTCGGGCTTTTTTGCTAATGAAACAACGTATCATTGTGCATGCCGGTTGTTCGCGCAAGCTGCAGGGAAGGAAATCAATCTTGTTGACTGCGCACGATCGTGCCGCTGTGCTATTTCGAGAGTTTAATTGTCATTGTCGAGAATAATTTGAAAGAACGTGATTGCATCTCGGAGCGCGTTAGCACGCGGAATAAAAAAACCTGCGGAACACGCTTTCAGAATTGTTAACGATGCGGATAGGAAAATACGATTCGGTAAACTTTCGGTTCAGCAGGTTTTCCCAATTTTGACTATTTCGCTGGTTTTTAATACGATATTTCTTTCAAACGAGCATAAACTGTATTTCGGTCTCTTTCGATTTCTTTAGTGATGGATAATAGTTTTAGTGATAAGATGAACAGTTCCGTTATTACTATTATTTTATTATTACTGTTATTTTTATTATTATGAATATTATTACTATTTTATTATTACTATTATTTTTATTAATATGAATATTATTTTATTATTACTATTTTATTATTATTATTATTATTATTATTAATTATGGATATTATTATTATTATTTTTATTAATATGAATATTATTACTATTTTATTATTACTATTATTTTATTATTACTATTATTTTTTATTAATGATTTAATTATTATTTTATGAATATTATTACTATTTTAATATTACTATTATTTTTATTAATATGAATATTATTACTATTATTATTATTATTACTATTATTTTTATTAATATAGATATTATTACTATTTTATTATTATTATTATTTATTATATATTTATTATTATTACTATTATTTTTATTAATATGAATATTATTACTGTTATTATTATTACTATTATTTTTATATAAGATGAACTTTTTATTATTACTATTATTTTATTATTACTATTAAGAAACGACAATGAAATAGTCAAAATTGAAAGGTGGATAAAACAAGTTCATTTCGGCAAGTCGCAATTACGCGAGGCTGTATTTACAGGCTACGTCGGGATTCGTCGGCACTCGGTTAATCCCCCGTCGACGAAATACGGTGATAACAATAACACCGATACTGATAATGTACAGTTGACAAACGCGCAACAATGGAATTAACGCTGCGCCGAGTCGCAAACACGCGATTTTATCGATATACGCGTCCCATCGAGAGCCAGAACTGAATGGAGGAGAAGGCGAGGGCAGTGGAAATAAAATAACGAAGGATGTGCTTTGCTTTTCATCGATAATTGAAGCAGTCGTCGTGCGTGTGTCTAGCGTGTCTCTCCCCCGAAAGAACGCCGGTGGCACCGGTGGCCGTCGTGTCGCGTCTATCGGCAAATTGTTGGGGTTTTTTGTTTGCGGTGGCGGACAAAAAACCGAGGGTCGACAAGCGGAGAGGAAACGGACGCGGCCATATTAATTAATCGAGTATGTCGCGTAATTAATGTTTGCCCGTGTGCGCTGACCAGCCACATTTCTGGCGTGTGTGCAACGCTTGACGATGGAAAGTAACAGCGGATCAACCGGGATATCCGGGCAACACGTTATTCCTTTGTATTTGCACGGATGTCAAGTTCTGTGTACTTAAAATGAGAACGTACGTATACACTATATATCGATGGCTACGCGCGCGATGCTTTGCTGTTTTCCAACTAGCGGGTAGGTTCTTCGTATATTTTTTGTCGATGCGGCGACGTAATCGTTTCTACGATCGAGCAGTGAAAAAACGATCGGAATTTTGAAAATTACAGCTCGCGTGGAACGTTGTTTTTTCCAACGCGCGTATCATCACGTTGTGCTATGCTATGCTATGCCGCGCGTGTATGTACCTGTATGTACGTAACAATTAATGCAATTCGCAACCGGACGGAGAGCGTACGAATTCACGGTTTCATCACGGACAACGCGGTTTGCAAATTCCCATCGTTGCCTCGCCACCGAGACACACTAGAGCAACCAGCCGAATGAAACCGTCTGTCCACTGTTCACGCACGGTATGCGCACTACTCAGCTAAATGAAATTTATCAAGTTGCAGCAGGGAAAAGGGTGAAGGGTGAGTGCATTACGCCGATGAGGCCAGACCCCTAATTTTTCGAGCACTCGGGATTTTAAGCACGACTGTCGTAAACCGTTTTCCTGTCCGACCAGCCTCCACCTTTCCCCTTTATATCTTTTTACTTTTAATCCACTCCGCTATTTTTTTTTTTTTTTATGAGAGGTTACGGCGCGCTCGCGTAAAAGCACACGGTTTATGTCGCCGTCAAGTGACCCCCTCCCCCCTGGCGATGAATTAAACGAACCATTGCTTGCTTATGTTTTTCACGTTCGCAGTCGTCCGCGTAATTTTTCATTCCACGAGGATCCCCGTGATTGGCTGAATATTTTCTTTACGAATTTATGCGAAAAATTTCGGCTGAATTTTAAGCCGGATGGTTCTCGTGTTTGTACGGGATACGCCGGAATATACACAGATTTTCTCGATAACAAAGTTCCAAATCAAAAAATCTAATCCTATATTTTTTTCTTAATTTTATACATATATTATTTCAACGCCCATGTAGATAGAAATGAGAAATTTATTAATAATACGTGTAAATGTTTTTCTGTTTGTCTGTTATATTTATTTTCGTTAGCGACAGTCTCTGTATTACGTAATCCGTTTATATTATAAAACAAGTGAACAAATAAATGAAATAAATTTACCATAAGAAACCGTTTAACAAATTGCTTTTATTATATAATTTATTCATCGATCTTCTTAAATTTATTGTCCTATCGAACGTCAAATTTCAAACACATCCGACAAAATTAACATTTTATAAACTGTATATATATATATATATATCTTGAAATTGACACATGTCACTTTACAATAAAAATGGCGATTTGTTCTATGGAAGAAATTATTTCTACTGAGAAAAATGTGCAGGTATCCGAGATAACAAATACAAGTAAATCTTCTCGAAAGCTAGTTTCGAGCAAATCTTTAAATATCTCGATTTAAAAACAAAATGACTCGTGCCACTTTCAAAATAAATAGTTTGTACACAAAACAGTCTGTAGATTAAAAGAAGATCAAATTTTATTTTAGGTGATTAATTTTCTCTCCAAAACTTCCAATTAAAAAACGTGTTTCATATAAGATTATACATTTCATATAAAGATTTATTCATTATTGAATTTTTTCATTATCATTATATATTTATAAAAATTCATTAGCACATTTTAAAATTTAAATGTAAATAATTTATATAACGTATTTCGTGTAAAAGTTGACTTTTTTAAATTAACTCATCGTCATTAACAGGAATGATTGAATCTTCGAAAATTTCATTTTGTTTCACGTTTGTAAAATAACTGCATACAGAAGCAAATCCATCACATCTTTATATAGTTGTATAATACTATATAATACTATATACTTTATATAGTAGTTACAGAAGTTATATAATACTTAGTAGTAACAGAAGTTATATAATACTACATACTTTATATAGTAGTAACAGAAACGAGCGTGTAAAGGATCCATTTCTATTTGCGAATAATAGCTCGATCTTCCTCTTTTTTTGATGACAAATCCAAAGTTAGAAATTCTGTTTTTTGTTTGTTTGTAAAGTGATCTGTATCATTTTCATCTTTTAAGGAAGTATTCTAGTGTGAAGTGCGTGTTTTTTTTAACTTTTAGGGAATTTTTTGCAAAGAAACTATTATACCTTTTGCAGTCAAATTAACAAGGTTTAGTTGCACGTATTTCAACAATGTTTCAAAATTTTTTGGAACAAAAAAAGTTAAAACTAGTGGCACTGCATACTCCCAAACATAGTCGCTTTTGAAAAAAAGGTCGTCTCACGGTGTCCATGATTCCGGCCATTCTGCTTGTCGGAAATAAAAAAAAAAAACGCGAATGTTCCTTAATTAGTATGAGTTTGGCTATAGCAGCTACCAAAACAAAAGAAAACAGTCGGTAGTTAAAAAAAAGTGGCGATATTTTGAAGTTCGACTATCGATTTTTGCATGTTTCTGTTAAACTTCGGAAGCCTAAAAAAACATAAAAAATAAAATTTTTTGGTTGATTCTGATAGGGGCTATAGTCACACATGTACTAAATGCGTACATAAAATTTTGTGTCAATTGATCAAGTAGATTTTGAGATATCATGGACATTTCTGAAAAACATGCCTCTGAAGTTTAGTATTGCGGTAACAATGACGTCCTCCGAGCAACCATAACTTCGTTAACTTTAGGAGTTCGTACGTAAGGTTACAGAGATTTATTTTTGAAACGATGTCCTTTAAGAATATGCGAAAAGAAGAAAAATCGATTTTTTTCAAAAGTTCACACTAGAATATCCCTTTTAAGTAAGTTTACATCTGAATATCGAAAAGAAATTGGGCAGAAAAAAAGAAAAAGAAGAGTTTCGGTTGACCGACAACTACCGCCATCTGCTTAACGGACAGGAAGACAGGTGGTAGCAGCGACGCTGGGCGCCGTCTTCCCCTCGGCTCGGCCGCAATGTCGACGACACACAGTACCAACCGGAAGGGAGGCATTGAGCGCATCAACGCTTCCGGACGTACTTACACGCTTGCCGTAGTTTCCTGTCCGTTATGCGCACCAAGTTGTAGAGCGGAAAAAGCGCGTCCCAATGCGAGCGTGCTGCCTGCTAATTCGCATTGCCAAGTCATCGTGCTTTTTACCGTGTAATTTTCGTGCGGCCAAACAGCGTTAACTACATCAACGGAAATAGGCTTAATAATTGACTCAATTAGAACAGTTGCTGCACCGTATTGTACAGTTACTCCTGCAAATATTCGGACATTAAATTTTCAGTTGACGTTTTAAGCTGCTTGTAACATTATTGTGAAAAGCTATCGCACGACAGTCCAATTTAGGCTCGTTTAAATTCGCTCAATGCTTAAAATGGCAAAATGCAAAAGTTCAAAAATGAGTAAATTTCTAGTTTCGTTTCATCATTGAAACAAGAAATCAATCGGGGAGGTCGTAAAATATAGGCTTGTTACTTGTAACGTTAAATTAAAAAAATATAGGCTTGTTACTTGTAACGTTAAATTAAAAAAATATGGGCTTGTTACTCGTAACGTTAAATTAAAAAAATTATGATAGGCAGAGATAGCGAAAATTGAGAAAAGTAGAAACTGGAAATTTAATACCGAATGAGGAACGTATAACAAATTAAGAAAAAAAATGTTACAATATATTGCAATGTGTTATCTCTCTTTGAATCTCTAATAAGTAAACCGTTTATTTCATTATCGATCATAAGATTATTTGCACAATATTCTAGTATTGTGGATTAAACTCTAAACTTTAAAAGCTTAAAGCGTGAAACCTCTGCTTTCACATTTTTGCACTCATTTTTTTCAAAAACGTAGCAAATGAAAAAATGAAAATGCTTTATGTTCTCAAAGATAATTTAAAAACTCAAATATATTTTATATAATTACAAATAATAATAAGTAAGCTGTGTTACCAGTATTAATTAATTGCACATTATTAATTTTAATTATTAAGTATTAAGTTACAAATGTAAAAGAAATTTTTTTTGTGACTAACAATAAGTCTGTCGCGGTCTTAAAAATTGAACGATCTTTTAAATTTTGACTTACTATCTTTTGCCATCGTTTTATTAAACCTTGAATACGAGATTAGGCAGTGAAATGGTGGGTGTTGTTGAATTTTCGTCGTCCATGTCTAATATTTAAAATATCCAAAACTTAATAGAACGGCGACAAAGGCGATCATAGTCAAGTTTTGAAAGATTATTGTAAAGAGAAGCCTTTAATCTTCAATCGATAGTAATTTCAGTCACGAAAAAATATTTTTCACGTTTTTTCACTTTCTCGCCCACAAGGTGATGTAAAAATATTTTGCAGAGAATAAATTCAAGTTTATGAAAGAGTCCTTGTGCTTTAAAATGACGTCAATTGTTGTACGACTTTTTTCATGATGTTGCAACAGTTCGAAATATTAACAATTTCCTGAAAATTGAAAATTTACCGTTCTGAAAATAATTGAATATTTATGGACATATAACTGTACGTGTATTGGCCAACTTTATAAATTTGAAAAGTATAGAAAACTAATGATGTTACAAATTTTGTATCAAATTATTTATATTAAAACATATTTCTGTGAAATTGAACATTAATCATCTATCGCTGTAATGAAATTGGGGTACAGAACTCCATTCGTTGAAGTTTGAATGTAATTTTAGTTCTGCCTGATTGAAATCATTTTGACCAAACTGGGAACTTTTATTTTCTGAGTGAGAAATTATAAATAAAGAGAATGATTTTACATTACGCGGATTGTTCGTACTACGATGAATGGAGAGTACAGTTGTACTCCTCATTAGATTGATTTTCAATAAACAACTTTTGAGATCTATTCTACTGAATTAAACACTAATATAAAAAAACATACTCTGCATGCTAGAATTAAAAAGAATACAATTTGAAATTGGATCGCAGGATATTATTAATCAAAGTACTGATCACGTAATGAGTTCGAGTAAAAAAAAAAATTCACGTTTAACCATTTTTTGTATTAAATGCTTACAATTTCGGAAAAACAATCTAAATAATAACAGTTTCGTTTACGGTTTACGAAATTTGATTGTTTTCTGAAAAAGAAAAAAAAAAAAAAAAACCCACGGATGGCCGATCATTTTGTCCCGGACTGTAGGAATTTCAGTCGTCGTTACTTACACCTGTTGGCCAAAAGAATCTCGGAAGAATTTCTTGTGTCCCGACTCACCTGCAACATAAAAACCAAACATCCGCTTTGTCATCGTGTAACAAATGGTAGCGAAGGAGAGTTCGAGGGAAACAAATGTTGGAATCGAAACAAGTTTACCGCATCTCTGAGCAGACGTAACTGCACGATCGGCTCGGAAATCGTTTTAGATGCAATCTCTCGAAGGGGAAAACATCATCGTCGTCGCGAAAACGATAGAATAAAAATCGACTCGACGAGTTTCTTGGCTTGGAGGCCGTAGAACGACCCTGACACGTTTCCAGAGCTCATCCACATTATATATCGCGCTGGTCGAAGTCGTTTGCCATTTCCTTCTTTTTTTAATTACGCGACTCCGCTACAGCTTCCGCTACAACTGTTGACAACGCTTCTCAATTCTACTCGTTTGCATCAATGTTTCTCGTTTACGAAGATCCAGATATATCGTACTGATAATTGAAGTCGTTACGAGGCATTCGCGGAATATTTTAGCGAAGCTGGAGAGAATGAGAACACATTCTTTCGAAAGTCGCAGCAAACAAAAAATTCTTGGGGATATAGTAAAGCGAATGATGGATGAGGGCTGCGGATGGAAGAGAGTTCTCCTCTGATAAATTTTTCACCAACGAAGCATCACGACGATGATCGATTAAAAGCTAAGAAATCAGTTCACGTCGTTCATCATTCTTCCATCCTAAAAGTGAAAAGTTGCGAAGCAAAGAGTAATAAATGTCGTTGCCCGTTAATCTTCGCCGTGATATGAACAGAGGTTATCCTGCTAATGGGACGGACTGGCATGGAACAGAAGGGAAGGGACGAAACAGAAGGAAAGAACGCGAAACACCGTGAACAAAGCTAAAAGAATCGCCTCGCCTTTCTCGAAATATGCCCTTTTTCTTTTCTACTTGGTTTTGTATGTCACGTTACAATTGCCAACTTATATATTTGGATAAAAAAAGAAAAAAACTTTTATAGAAACGCTGCTTGTTACGTATGAAAAAATGCTCTTTTCTCAAAGTAAAAAGAAGAGAATTTGAAATTTAAAATTCTGTCTATGAATACATCTCCAATGATTATTTACGCGCATCGCAGAAATACTAGACTAATGAATCACAATACATGACAAAGCTTGTCTTTAAGTGCCACTAAAACATTGAAAACTGACTAACATTGAAATTTATAGATAAAATATTGGAACATACAGATAAAAATTTGTTTCGTTGCAATTCCGCGGAAATTATTGTAAATAATTAAATCTTTGTTGAAAGATATGTTAAAATATAAATTTACGTAACTATTGAAAAATTTATTTATAATTTATTAGTATTTTTACTATATTTATTTATAATTTATTAGTATTTTTACTATATTTATTTATAATTTATTAGTATTTTTACTATATTTATTTATAATTTATTAGTATTTTTACTATATTTATTTATAATTTATTAGTATTTTTACTATATTTATTTATAATTTATTAGTATTTTTACTATATTTATTTATAATTTATTAGTATTTTTACTATATTTTACTATACTTTATTATTACTATATTTTTATTTAATATGTATTTTGATATAAATGAAGTTGAAAAAAATCTTCTTGCAATTCTTCGTAACAAGTAAGTGTTTTTTTAAATGTTCAAAACATAATATTTTAATACTTTCTGCCAAGGAGGAAACAGAAGATTTGTTGTCTATTGCCAGAAATGGAAGATTCATATGCTTTATTATATTTCAATATGTACGATTGAATTTTAAATTTTAAATTCATTTTTTTTAACTTCAGGATATTTCAATGACTTGGAGAGAAACATTTCTTGAAAAAAGCTTTTTCATATTTAACAAGCAAGTAAATGAAAAAGAGGTGCTCCTTTTTAATTGTTTTGCTTCTTTTCTATCAATTATTAATTGCGATATAAAGTTGATAATTTATTAACGTGTGAGCCGTTTATTTTAAAAGTGGCATAAATCACTTTATTTTTAAATCGAGATATTTAAAATGCCTAGAAATATCGATGTTAACTTTCGAGAAAATTTACTCATATTTGTTATCTCGGATACAAGTATTTTTCTCAATATAAATAATTTCGCACAGACATCGAGTGTATTGTCATTTTTCATGACTATAAAGTGACTTGTGCCACTTTCAAAGTAAACAGTATTATAAAAATTATTGATTCATTATGATTGATTTGTGTAAATTTTAATGTACGACGTGTTTCACCGAAGTGACGTTCGACAAGACAGTAACTTAAGAAGATTGATGAATAAATTGTATAATAAAAATAATTTATACAACTTATATTTCATATAAAGATTTATTCAAGTAGTTTTTCAAGTATTATAATTATATATCCATGAAAATTCATTAGTACATTTTGAAACGTACCTAAATGTAAGTAACTTATATAACGTATTTCGTGTAAAAGTGTATTCTTTAAATTGATTAATAGGAGTGATCGAGTCTTTGTTTTAAAATTGGAAAATAATTAGTAAATTGGGGGTACATAACGAAGCAGATACATTTTATTTTTATATTTTGCTCAAGGGATCCATTTCTATTTACGAATATCTTGATCCTCCACAACTCAGAAATTCTGTTTTCTTTATCTAAAGCTGGTTTACAAAACACGTTTGTAATATCACGACGAAATCTCATCCACTGAATTTCTAGTCTGTAAGTCTTACTGTAAAGTGACTTATGCTACTTTCAAAATAAACTCATAAAACTCATATAAAATCGAATCTATACAAAAATCTAATCCATGCTAAAAATGCAATGAAAAAAAAAAAAAAAAAAAAAAAAAAAAAATAAAGCATTTTTCGAGAAACGTCCACATTTCCAAAAACTCAGTTGTTCAACTGTTCTCTCATGTGATTAACCAATTTTGAAATAACGGGAAAACTTACTTAACGCGTTGTAACCTTAACGTCACTATTTTGTGTCTGTAACGACGCCCGTCGCGATTAATCATTCGCCGGCGTGTGCTGCGCGTTTTATTTTACAAGCTAATAGACACCTAGCGAATGGAGATTTATGAACGCAAACGCGCGGCTCCTTGCCGAGCCGCGCGAGTCCTTCTTCGAGGAACGATGTCGATCGAGCTGCGAGGCAACTAGCCTCGAGTATTTTCGTGGAAACAATCGGAATCCTCTGTTTCATCTTCGAAGGACAAAGACAACTCGACCAGCCGCGGTGTAACTCTCTGTGTCAGTTAGTTCTTCTTTTCGAAGCGGGAGAAACGGTAGCGACGTTTGTTGACCGATTTGAAAAGGTTCGAGAGAGTCGGAGGTTCTTGCTCCCAGCTCCTGGACAACTGGTCTCGCCGGTTGAAGTTGCTTTTCTGCGACAATGTTGACCGAGTAACTTTTGTCGGAAGCCGGCGATGTCAGAGATTGCGCAGAATTTAGCATTCCGGATGAGAAACTTTCGGAAGAACGTGCACGAGCTCTTACAATTGGCTCATGCGAGAAAAAAATAATTACAATTTGTCGCTTGAATTGAATTTTTTTGTGGAGCATGAAACACATTTGTAATATTCCGAGGCTAGACTTGACTGGTTACTTTTACATCGTTTCTAAATATCTTTTGGCTATTAATATTAATTAATTAAAATTATTGATTTTTCAAAAAAAAAAAAAACAACCAAGTGTTATTTTCTTAGAATTTAATTCAACTTTACAGCAGCTACATGTATTCTTGGTTTTGACCAATATAATCACCGCTTCGTTCTAACGATACAATATAGACACACACTTTTAACCTCTTGCGCTGGAATAACGTGCCACGAACGTCAAGAATTTTTTGTTCCAAAGTTGTATTATTTCCTCAGTTTTTTAAGTACATCCAAGTAAAATGAAATAGGCAAAACGAATAAATAAATTTATTACTTCTCAACAATTTCTGTCCAGTGATATCGATACCGACGTGATGTCCGAAAAGAAAGCGACGAATTACCGTGTACGGTGTTGGTCACTCGTTATGGTCCGCAATCAGTTGCCAGCGCAAGCGGCTAAAAGCGGCGTCACAGATAAAAGGTTAACGTTTCGTGATATTAGACGGAGGTTCGCCGAATTTTGCGAAACAAAATTTCCTGGAAACTTTTAACAAGCGAGAGAGAGAGAGAGAGAGAGAAAGAGAGAGAGAAAAAAAGCGGTCAGTTCGTTGAAAAGCAACGCGCGCCGCATTTTGCGAAAACGTGGTGTATGTATATACCAAAGGCGCGTGCCACGCGTCAAAGAGGGCGATCCCGTTGGCCTTCTGGACAGCACACGGTGGAAATAAATGGAAATCGAGCGATATCGCGTTCCAATAAACCGGCACGACGAAAACTCTCGACGTGGAATATCGAGGAGGCGCTGCGAGGAACAACGGGACAAAGGCGTCCTTTGTATGATCGATCGAAAAGTCGTTTCAGATTCATCGGCGATGTATCGCCAAGGCTGGGAAAATTGAAACGCGATTCCTGGGGGGATTCAGTCTCGCGCTGGGAATAGGCTCCGGCCGGTATCGAGAACGCCGCCACGCTGGGGGCAAACTTTCGATCGGTGCCAGCTTAATTTCCTTCGTTTCATCGTGGCTCGACTTCTCGCTAATTATCCGGACTTCTCCGCCGCGCAAACGATCCGATTTTATCGGGTTTCCCCGAACGCTTTGCCCCGCAAACGTAAATTTCACGGCGGGCTGATTTGATATTTAAACGAGGGTTAACGTAATTTACAAGAGGAACGTCTCGACACGACTGCTCGATGTAACTTCGAGCTCTCTCTCTCTCTCTCTCTCTGTTTGTACAAGTCCCCACGTGAATTCAAATTCTCGAGGAAGTCTCTCGACAGGCGAGACAGTCTTGCCAACTGTTTTCCGAATTACTCTTCCATCAAATATCCATTATGCCGGGTAATTTCAAAGCTCGACGCTGCGAGTTTTCGGAAAGCTGTGAAACTCTTTGGATTGTTCGACGAATTTAAACTTGAAACGATACTCGTATTTCGCGTAACACGCGTATCTGAATATCTTCGAGAATTGTTCCTAATTTAAATTGTTTCAGAGACGAATCGGATAGAAGAACTGTTTCTTTTTTTTAAATATCGTTTCTTTTTTTGTTTTAGAGACGAATCCGATAGAAGAACTGTTTCTTTTTTTGTTTTATCAATGAAATATTTCATTCGTATTTTTTAATATGCACATGCGCATAATTTTTTCTGTTGTACAACATTATCGGATGGAAAAACTATTTTTTTTTTTAAATATCATTTTGTTTTCTGTTTTATCAATGAAATATTTCATTCGTATTTTTAATATGCACATGCGCATAATTTTTTCTGTTGTACATGTAGCTAACACAATCGCGCGTATATTATTTGTGTAAAACTTGAAATGACCTTAACGCATCGATAAATGATTCATTATGCGTTGTTCAAAATAGGAAACCGATTCTTGTTGAAGTGACCTTCATTCCTGGGTGAAGCTGTCTAAGAGAAGCTGTTCGAAGACAAACTTTCAAAACGTAATTGTCCATCGCGTTTTCTTCTCACGCATAGTCATGACATCTTGCAATAACATAGAGAGATGATTTTGGTACTATACCTTCTTTTTCGAAACAATGAGGCAATTTTACATCCAATACAAAATCTAATACATTGAAATTATTTAGGGAAGATGATGATAGAGTTGAAATTTTTCTTCTATATCCAGAAACGAAGAAATGGTAGTTGTTAGGTGTAATATATCTCTTCTGTCATCAGCTCCTGTAGAAAGGCTTCTTCCTTTCACAACGATATCCAACTCATCAAAATTTCAAAAATTGTCAGATTCAAATTTTGAAAAGAAGCAAATACGAAATATAATTGTAAAATATAAAACACAATTTTGAAGGTAAATATATAAAAGAACAAAGAATTCGAGGTAAATACGCGCGAATATCAACTCTCTTAAAAATGATATTTCTGCCGTTTTTCTATCTCTCTCTTCCTTTATTATAGCTCCAAAGCACAGTCTAAGTGTACTTAAATGAAATTGTAATCAAATTCGAAATAGTAACTAACAATTGACGTTGTTAATCAATTAAATCAATTGCCGAATTTTCGACGATCAACTTCCTTTAATCAACGACTGACAGTCATTAATTATCGATCGATGAAATCAGTCGCTGATTTTTTGGCGACCAAATTAAAAATTTTTAACGATTAACGTCCAACTCTGCGGGGCGTTTCTTCTAGTTTCATTATCATCGTGCTCGTACGAACATTTCTCTGAATACGATCTTCCTCCTGAATAGCAGATACATCGATCGATCATGATTGATAACATATCAGAGAGTAACGATTAACAACAACTGCTGCTGATTTAATATAACTACCGCCAACTACGCAAGATTTAATCGTGCAAAATTTTAACTATCCGTTCGAGAGGAACGGAAGTTCTCGTGGCATTAATGTTCGAAGGCGTTAGCTCAATTCAAGTGACACTCGAAAAATCAAATGCTCGAAGGATCGGATGAAAAACGAAATCCTCTCGATATTCCGTCTTGCGTTACCCGGTTCGCTCGACATATTTCCATGCCCGACAGTTGCCAGCCTGGCATTATGTAAGATTATTGGAATGCTCGTGTAACCGGATAACGAAGTCGATCTGGAAACGCAGCTACATTAATCTTGATGCTTCGCGAGCTCGTTGTTGTATTGCCCGGCGTTAGAATCATTCCACGGATTATGTCGTTGCGTGAAAGTCGTTGAATTGCACGCCTCGCCCGTGGATTTCATACTCCGTTGAATTGCACGGGCAATCAACGCGATGGATATTGCTTTATTTAGTCGTCGTGCGACTTTTCCAAGAGTCTTGTAAATTTGCAATTAATTAATAGCCAGCTGGTCGTTGAGATCAACGCGCGAGAGGAGAGACGAGAGAACTGTCGCCTCTTCTGGCGCAAGGGTACACGCGGAAATAGATTCACATGTTCAAGCACCAACACGAAGGCCGAAGAGTACCATAGCCGGCGGCTAGGCCGTTTCCCGACCTTGCCGAGCGGGATTCCTTAGACGCGAAGAACTTGGCCATTTTTATCGGCCGTTTCCTCTACACTCTTTTTTTTTCCACGTTTTTCTTTTTTCTTTTTTCCTCGCCACTATAATTTATTCTCGCGGCCGACGTCGCGTTTCCCGCCGCGTTTAACCTCTCGCGCTGAAATGACGTACCACGAACGTCGAGAATTTTTCTGTCCCAAGTTGCAACATTTTCACAGTCTTAACAGTATATTTAAACGTAACCCAGGTAAAACAAATGATAAGTTTGTTACTTCTTAATCATTTCTATCCGGTGATAACGTACTAGTTCGAAAGAAAAAGAAAACGACGAATTATTGTACACGGTCGCTCGTTATGGTCCGCAATCAGTTGCTAGCGCAAGTGGTTAAAGACAAAAGTTTCAAAGTATTTGGCAAGGCAATATACACTTTTATTTTTATTCCAACGACGACTGTTCTATTGTACAGAATTCGTCCGTATCTTTCAATTGAAAATCACAGAAAAAAAAAAAATGAAATTTCTTGTAAATGCTCCAAATTCTATGGCTAGTGGCCGTACGCTAGAGATCTAACTCGATCTAACTCGTTTCTCTTTGACCACAAAGGTTCTGGACCATTTCTATCCAGCGATATCAGCGAGTTTGAAAGAAAAAGAAAGTGACGAATTGTTGTATACGGTTCGGTCACTCGTTATGGTCCGCAATCAGTTGCCAGCGTAAGGCTTTGATCTCTCGCGCTGAAATGACGTACCACGCACGTTGAGAATTTTTTTGTCCCAAGTTGCAACATTTTCACAGTCTTAAGTATATTTAAACGTAACCCAATGATAAGTTTGTTACTTCTTAATCATTTCTATCCGGTGATATCGTACGAGTTCGAAAGAAAAGGAAAATGACGAATTATTGTACACGGTCGCTCGTTATGGTCCGCAATCAGTTGCTAGCGCAAGTGGTTAAAGACAAAAGTTTCAAAGTATTTGGCAAGGCAATATACACTTTTATTTTTATTCCAACGACGACTGTTCTATTGT
>NW_025110148.1:189102-191093 GCF_011392965.1 Frieseomelitta varia
GTGGCCGTACGCCAGAGATCTAACTCGATCTAACCCGTTTCTCTTTGACCACAAAGGTTCTGGACCATTTCTATCCAGCGACATCAGCGAGTTTGAAAGAAAAAGAAAGCGACGAATTGTTGTATACGGTTCGGTCACTCGTTATGGTCCGCGAACCAGTTGCCAACGCAAGTGTTTAATCCCGCTGCTCGGAAGAACCTCGTTGAGAAAATTAATTTTCCTCTCCTTGTCCCTTTTCCCCTTTCTTCCCTCATTTTCCTCATTTTTGCTCTTTTCATTCATGCCTCCTCCCACGAAGGAAAAATATTTCTGCACAAAACTATTCGAACGGAAACTGCAATTATGCACTAAACAGGCGGCGATTGTGCGTCATTTGTAAAACAGTTTCACGATTCCAATTCTAATGTATTCGTTTAAAACACATCAATATTACATACTGTCAGTGAAGCAGAATTCTAACGAAGGTTCTTTTATTAAAAAAAATAGCAGAATTTTTACATTTTCCATTCTAGATTGTACATGAAATAATAACCTTTTATACCATGCATCGTCAGAAATGTTGGCTTTCATAAATCTGTTCGGCGCTATAAGAGAGGATGTTTATTGCAACATTTTAAAAGAAATGTGTTTGGTATTAATCATTTCAAGTATCTTTTCTGATGCACAAATATTTTATTACTTTACTTTTCCGGGGGAAAAATTTTTTAAGATACTCTTTGTGTTTAGGAAATTGTTTCGAATCTTGCCGTGTGAAAGAAAATTGTTAAATGTACGTATATGTTTAAAAATATTTTTGTTATCAACAAATTTTTAGAACCTCTTCGTACTAATGTAATAAAGTTGCTTGAATTTCTATCCTCATTTTATACTACTTTCACAAAAAAGTGTCGTCCATTTTCGCATAGTCATACGAAATACCGTCGGCCTGTATAGTGTTAAGGCCTTCGTCTCTTTTTGTTCCGATAATTGCCATCGCTCGGGTTTACCGACTTCCGCTAGCGATCCGTATAGCAATTAAAGTTATTAAAGACTTTCCTCCCATCATCGGTTCGCGCGTTTCTTTCGCCGACGATCTCGTTAACGATCTCGACTTTCGTACAAGCTATTCGGGATACATTCCCAGCTATTCTCTCGGCGCCGGTATAATGCCAGGTAAATTTCACACGACGCGTTGCAAAGAATCGGCGCAGAAATCGAGAAGAGATCAAGCATCGATCCAGCCGCGCGATTTCACGCGACGTTCCCTCGAAAAGCGATTCTCGCCCCGATGATTTCTCTCGATCCGACTCTCGATCGTTCCCACGAAATTTCCCCGCGACCGGAGAAAACAGTGAAACCGTTCCAGACGAGGTCGTTCCGTGGGTAGCGGCTGCGGAAAGAAACGAGAGTTTCTTGACACGATCCGACTTTTTGTATGGTCCTGTCGACGATCTGGTTTTTCCTCGCGATCCACTATCGGGGGGATTCGATTTCGCGGCTAGCCGACGCGACGTTCTGCTGCTCGGTTTTCATGCCATCGACCCGGTGGAAGAGGGGAAGAGAGACGCCGTTGATTCGGCCTTTCGAATATCGATGCCGTGAACGATGCAGCTTCCTTCTGCGACGATAACTGGAATAGGAGCGAGAAATATGGACGAAGAACCTATGATTAACCGAGGGATATGTTCGACTTAATTGTGCTGGAATAATGTGCTACGCACGTTGAGAACTTTTTGCCCCAAAATTGCAATATTTTCTCAGTTTTAAGTATATTTAAGTATAATTAAGCAGGCGAAACAAATAATAAATTTATTACTTATTAATAGTTTTGTCCAGTGATATCATACCGACGAGTTTAAAAAGAAAGCGACGAGTTGTATACGGTATGTTGGTCACTCGTTATGGTCCGCAATCAGTTGCCAGCGTAAGGGTTTAATCTCTTGCGCTGGAATGACGTGCCACGCACGTCTTTCTGCCCCAAAATTACAATATTGTCTCAGTTTTAAGTATAT
>NW_025110148.1:191418-205553 GCF_011392965.1 Frieseomelitta varia
TTTAATCTCTTGCGCTGGAATGACGTGCCACGCACGTCTTTCTGCCCCAAAATTACAATATTGTCTCAGTTTTAAGTATATAACTTTTTATAGAACTTTTTGCCCCAATAAATATTACAAAATTGCAATATTTTCTCAGTTTTAAGTATAATTAAGTAGGCGAAACAAGTAATAAATTTATTATTTCTTAATAACTTCTGTCCAGTGATATCATAACGACGAGTTTAAAAAGAAAGCGACGAGTTGTATACGGTTTGGTCACTCGTTATGGTCCGCAATCAGTTGCCAGCGTAAGAGTTTAATCTCTTGCGCTGGAATGACGTGCCACGCACGTCGAGAATTTTTTTGTCCCAAGTTGCAACATTTTCACAGTCTTAAGTATATTTAAGTATATTTAAGTATAGTTAAATAGGTGAAATAAATAATAAATTTATTGCTTCTTAATAATTTCTGTCCGATGATATCATACCGACGAGTTTAGAAAAAAACCGACGAGTTGTTGTATACGGTTTGGTCACTCGTTATGGTCCGCAGTCAGTTGCCAGCGCAAGTTTATATTCACAGGTATCGCAATGAATCCTTGGAAGCTAAAATATTACTGGGTTGGCTAAAAGTAATTATATTTTTTCTAATAGATGGACATATATGTAAATCTTAAAATGTAACAAACCTTATTTTAAATTAAAAATTGATTGTGTAATCTGTGATATTTAATTGCTTAAGCTTGATTCAAAGAAAGAAAATGCACGATTTCGTAGACAGTTGTTCGTTTGGCGTCGATTTCAAAATGGAAAATCAGGAAAGGAAATAAATGCTGTACTCATAAAAAAATTATTCGACGCATACGCGTATGATGAAGGAGCCTTTAAACTACGAAAGTCAGAATTGGTTTGCTAAATTTCACAATTGATGAGAGTATCAAATCGTTTTTGGAACATTTTCTTGTCGACAAAGGTAAGAATTTTTTTATGAATTTTACGTATCATAAAACTTGGCGAAAGATGATCGAACAAAATGGTTAATAAAGGTTTTTGTTTCTCATGAGAAATTCGCTTTTCATTCGTATACAAAAAACGCAATTTTTGGCTAACCTAGTATATTATCGATTATATCGATAGAAGTTTCGAACAAGAATTAAATGTCACACATTAGAGAAATATAATCAACAAAATTTCATGGTTAAATGAACACGATGATTATTTCCTACGTTATATCATTTTACTTGAAACGATGCTTCACTCGTTATTTCGTAAGTAAATCGATTTCCGAGGGCAAAGGGTTGAAAAACACCGCTGTTCTCTGGCTACCCAATCTATGGAGTCGATCAACGACTCACTCGACGTCGATTAAAGTTCACCGTGGCACAGACACGTACGTATCACGGGTTAGGTGAAAGCGTTTGCGAGATAATCGCGTCATTTTCGTTCCTTTTAAACGGAGCGTTACGTTTCTAGCGGGCCGCGCGACCGCTTCTTATGCAGAGTCGGAGCATCGAGGCTTTTCCTCTCGTTAAAGAGAGAGAGAGAAAAAAAAAGAAACCAAAAAAAAAGTCGTATTGTGGGATATCATGTGCACGAAAATAGAAATCTCCGCGGTTCGAGCCGCGGGGGAACGTACCGATACCGATACGTGCCTTATCGATATCGGTGCGTGTCGCGATTCAGGCTAAAAAAGAGACGTCCTTGGGTGGGCAGCGTTAAGAAACGGCTCGTTTCTCGCGTATCTAAATCCATGACGAAATAACGGCTCGTATTGGACGGTAGAAATCGAGAGAACCGGTAAGGCGAGCGCACGTAACCGCGCCGCGCCGCGCCGCGCCGGCCGAGGTGGGGCGCGCGCGTAAAACGAGCGTCCATAAAGCGGGCTGCCCGGTTGCCCGCCGCGATACACGTCGATTTTACGATTCTAATCACGCGGCCGGCCCGAGAGATATACGATCACCGATCTGAAAGGGAAATCGACCGTACGACACGCTTCCAACAGATTACTTGGACGATCGGGCAGCGGTTTCGCCTCGTCGTGAGCTGAAACCGCGACTAGATCCAAACGAGACCGGTACACGCGATCGTCCACCTGAATTTCTACGTGTTATTTATGGCAACAAATTGCGCGGAGGGGAGGAAAAAGCGGCGCGCATCCTGCAAACCGCACGAGCAGCCAGGTGGCGGCGCGGCCTCGAAAATCCAACCCCTGGCTAGTCCAATTAGGCGATTCGATGAATTCGACGGGACCGCGAGGCTTCCGCGAAATGCGATTGTTGCGAAATACCATTAGCCAGTTGATCTCTACGCCGTTGCCAGAAAGTGGCAGCTCAAATCGAACGGACTGGCTTACTCGCTGGATTTGGAAATTCTTTTTTCTTTTTTTTCTTCAGCGAAACAAAAATTATTTCCGCGAGAGAAAGCTTTCCGAGCGAAGTCGCGTATGATTTTTTAAGTGAGAAAACGTTAGTAATTTTAGTCGTCAATCAGTGTGGTGTTGTGGCTCGATGTAGGAGTATTATGGATCAGCAAGACGCTGAATGTTGAGGCGAATAGCGACCGCGTTGGTGAAGTATAGCGAAAGAAACGATTAGATAGGCTCGGAGATCGTGAAGAGTGACGTAATGCAACGTTTGCAACGATGTATTGTCCGTGCTGTCTTTACTTTCTTGTAATTCGCGACGTCTTTTCCCTATTATATATAAATTAAATTTATTTTAAAAAGAACTACATATTAATAAATATCAACAATCGTTTAATTTCTAAATATATATCTATTTCTTTTATTTTACAAAAAAATAATATATATATATATATATATATATATATATATATATATATATATATATTGTATTTAGATCATTCACTTTCGAGATAATTAAAATTATTAAAATTAATTAATTAACCCTACATACGAAAGGTACAAAATAAATTTTACTTATTTATTTTTAAAAAATTCACTTTCATTACTTTCAACTATTAATAATATTATTAATTTTTAATTGTTACTAAAATATATTTTTATTATAAAACTGACGGCGGGCTTGCTTTATACGAAGTGCGTTTTTTTTTCTTTTTTTTATACAAGGTTTCGAAATTTCATTTGAATTATATCTGTGCAATAAAATAACTAAAAGCAATTAAAATAACAGAGCAAATGAGAGTATAAACTTTACGTTACAATCTTTAAGGAAAGTGTAGACGTAATAGCCGGGATATCCGGTTAAGTAATCATTATGTCGACTTTTAGAGGCAATTTATATTTGCTGAGGTTCTTGATAAGTTTAATCTCTTGGGGGTCATAGAGGCTGCATTGCCACAGCATATGATCGAGGTCTTCAAGTTTATGGCCACATCTGCATCCAAGGTCGCAAATAATACTGATACTAAACAAGGAAGCTGCCCAGGTTATAATAATGATTAGCTCTGATTTACTGATTTACCATACAGATCACTTCTCTATTAAGATTTTTATGAGTGAACCAAGGAATTGAGTTTTCGATACAAAATTGGCCAAAATTAGTTTCTAATCCTTACGTGGGGCTTGACTTGTTAAAAAATTTGTTGAGTGGCAATTAGTTATCGATTTAACCCCTTGGCGCTGGCAACTGGTTCGCGGACCATAACGAGTGACCGAATCGTACACAGTAATTTGTTGCTTTCTTTTTCTTTTGAACTCGTCGGTGTGATATCGCTGGATATTATTTATAGAGATTATTTATATTTAGATATTATTTATTATATTTAGAGATTATTTATATTTAGATATTATTTATTATATTTAGAGATTATTTATATTTAGATATTATTTATTATATTTAGAGATTATTTATATTTAGATATTATTTATTATATTTAGAGATTATTTATATTTAGATATTATTTATATTTAGATATTATTTATTATATTTAGAAGTTATTTATATTTAGATATTATTTATTATTATTTATTATATTTAGATATTATTTATTATTATTTATAGAAATTATTAAGAAGTAATAAACTTCTCATTTGTTACATGCCTAGATTACATTTAAATATACTTAAAATTGAGAAAATATTGCGAAATATTGGGACAAGAAAGTCTCGACGTGCGTGGCACGTCATTCCAGCGCAAGAGGTTAAAGAGCCTGAGAACGAGTTAGAAAAAAAAATTTGTTTAATATCGACACTTTTAGAGATAGAAACCTAGATAGTTCATCTAAAAAGCATGAAATGAAATTAAAACATTGATAGAACGATCGATGCCAACCGTTTCTAGAAAACACACAAGCGCAAAACAGGCTCACAAGAAGAATAAAAATAAATCGGGTCACAACAGCGGCGATAGAGTGTGGCAAATATTAGGACCTCTTGGCAGCATGAAAAAGCGGATGAGCCGTTGCCCTTGTTCAAATACGTTTAAATAGGATAATAATAAATTCGTTCGTGCGGACAAGAAGCCTAACGTTCTTCGTACAGAAATACTTCCAACAATTAGATTGAATTATCGAAAATGACTCAGACAATTGGAAACTTGGATTAAATTTTATCAAATTTCGTTGGATTAACTCACCGTTAGAATTCAAGAACTCGAAAATAGCTTCCAAACAATTGGAATTAATCTTGGATTAAATTTTGAACTTCACCGCTAGAATTCAAGAACTAGAAAATGGCCCAAACAATTGGATTCTCAGATTAAACTTTACTCAACATTATTATTGAGTTTCACCGCTAGAATTCAAGAACTCGACCCTGAATCGTCCAGATGACCCGTAAACCACGGCATAAATTCGGCAGAAACGAGGGCACGGAAATACGACGCGACAAGGGAAAAGCAGCGCAGCGCAAACTTTCGCGGGAAAACGGCCTCCGCGGTTGCTCTTCCCTTGTTTGAAAAACACTCGACTCGCCGATATTGCCTGTACGCCATTCCGCGGAGATGCCTGGCACGTTTTCGAGCGCGCGTTCTCCATCGAAGCGACGGGTCACCGTGTGTGACGGGCCGTTACTCGTCTGACGGACCGCGATAAATCGCCGCGACTGTTCGTCGATCCGCGGACTCCCGTGAATCTTAAGCAGCCGTTCTTTCCCCTCGTTCTGCAGGAAGAGTCGCGCGGACTCTGGGTCAACTTGGCCTGACCGCGTCGTGAAAATTCCCCCGAGGCTGTGTGAATGAATATTCACAGCGACGAGACGAGCTCGGCCGAGTTTATCTTCGTAAGTAATGAATCGCCTCGGTGGGAGAATGGCGATGAACGAGGAATCGATCGTCGTTCTCGATTAAATTATCGATATTTTTGTCGCTGACTAAGGGTGGTAGGCGATTTTGACGAGAAACGTACAGTGTTAGTATTCGCACGCTTAAATACTCGGACGCTAAATATTTAAATCGTTATAATTTTTATTAAATTGTTATATTAAATACTTAAATTGTTATAATTTTATTAAATTGTTATAGTAAATATTTAAATTGTTATAATTTTATTAATTGTTATATTAAATACTTAAATCGTTATAATTTTATTAAATTGTTATATTAAATACTTAAATTGTTATAATTTTATTAAATTGTTATATTAAATATTTAAATTGTTATAATTTTATTAAATTACAATTAAAATTATTTAATTAGAATATATAGTTAAAATTTAATTTTATTAAATTATAATTAAAATTATTTAATTAGAATATATATAGTTAAAATTTAATTTTATTAAATTATAATTGAAATTATTTCATTGGAATATATAGTTAAAATTTAATTTTATTAAATTGTAATTAAAATTATTGAATTGGAATATATAATTAAAATTTAATTTTATTTGAATATAATTAAAATTGTAAAAATTAAAATGTTAAAATTTAATTTTATTGGAATATGTAGTTAAAATTTAATCTTATTGTAATTAAAATTATTTAATTAGAATATATAGTTAAAATTTTCTTTTATTAAATTATAATTAAAATTATTGAATTGGAATATGTAGTTAAAATTTAATTTTATTTGAATATAATTAAAATTGTAAAAATTAAAATGTTAAAATTTAATTTTATTGGAACATATAGTTAAAATTTAATCTTATTAAATTATAACAGTTTAGTAAGTTTCACGGCTTTTCCATTTTGACCATTTCGCTGCAGTTTCTTTAATAGAGAGGTTCATTGTAAGACGAGAAATTAATCGGAAGATATAGAAATAGTTCTTGCTTTAGAAAACTTTAGAAAAAAAAGTGATGCTAAAAAAATTATAATAGACATAAATAGCCAAAATTGGAAAAGGCCGCTAAATTAGAAATTTATCTAATTTTGCAAAAAGAGATTGTACAACGAAAAATAAACCTGGACTCATTTTAAAGTTTGGAAACTCTACTTTCAAAATATATCGTTCAATTTATTTCATAATGTTTTCACATCATACAGCGTGTGAGTATTTACTTAAGATGCATCTCTTCTCGAAAGTACTATACACGTAAGAACATTGCAAAATTTTTTTCACGACTGATTCTGCAATAAATTTGAAGATTGAAGTCTCTTCTTTACTCTCAAAAATTTGATGTATGATCATTTTTGCCATTTTGTCGAACTCTGAATATTAGGCTCAAGTAACGAGAATTCAAGAGATAGTAACATTTTCACTGTTACATTTATTTTTGCCTAATCTTTGAGTCGTTTATTCAGGTTTGGGTATATTGTTTGAATAAAATATTTGAGAAATGATTATTTCAATGATTCATCACCTCATTTGACTTGATGTTATCTTGAAATAATCCTATGTTATTTGATTTTTCCCTAAATTATTTAATTACTTGACTATCTGATAAAATAATTTCTTATTTGATTGATTTGTATTTTATATTTATTTGTTCAAATAATTTTTCAAATAGTTCCCAATTCCATTGTATAAACTTCAACTTCTTGAGATTATTTTATTTCAATGAATTAACTCAAATAAGAGATTATTTGCAAATTATCTGATTATTTGCAAATTATCTAGTTCCTAATTCCATTGTATAAACTTCAATTTCTTGAGATTATTTATTATTTTATTCCAATGAATTAACTCAAATGAGAGATTATTTGCAAATTATCTGATTTGGACATGAGATAAAGTTACTTCTCCCAAGTTTTTTTTCAAATAAAAATAATAAATTAGATTCGTTACTTTAGATTGTTACCTTTTTTTTCTATTTCAAATAAAGTTTACTAACCTTGAGTCTCTTTGTTTCTAAATCGAGATATTTAAGGATTTTAACATGTTTAGAAGTATCGATGCTGACTTTCGAGAAGATTTGCTCGTACTTGTTATTTCGGATACTTGCACTTTTCTCAGTACAAATAATTTGACATGGTCGTTAACGAATTGCCATTTTTTTTTCGTTATTTCCTATGGTGCCACTTTCAAAATATACTCCTTTAAAATTGAATAAATCGAGCGACGAAAGATCGTGCAGTAAGCTTCGAGATATTGGTTGCAAAGAGCAAACTTCAATCCTCAAGTCCATTTTCAGTGGTGACAAAAATTGTTCGACATCTTTGCACACTATGACAATCTATAACGTTTTGGAGAAGAAAAGTATCTTCACTTTATCACGCAATATTGCAGACAGAAATATCCTCGAGTAAAACGAATAACGATTTGAAAGCAAAGGCTGTGAAATGAGCCCAAGCTTCGTCTCTCTACGAAAAATTACAGAACAGTTACGATATTTCAGCGCGCGGATATTAATAGGAGTATCCGCCTGTGTTTTATTATTCGGCGGAAACTCGGGGCACGAATCGGTGCCCCGAGAGTGCAGCTATTTATATAAAACCAGATCCGGGCACAATAGCAACTTTCTACTCCTACACTCCAGCGCGGTGGGGCACGTTGTGCGCGCGTATTAGCTTCAGCTTCGCTCGCTGGACCGTACCGATGCCCGAGATGCCTCTCGCGAAGTTACGTCAAATTTCCACGTGCCGATCGAGCAGACGAGCTCGTGGAATTTGCCTGTTCCTTCCTCCCCAGCCAGCCAGACGGGAGAGACGGACCGAGGAAAATCTATTCGACGAGTAACGATCTCGAGCGCTTAGCCAGCGATTCGTTCCGCCGAATTGGAATTCGAACTCCTTAATCGTTTGGAACTCGCTTCCCTGTCTTCGCCAACTTTGCCAGAAGTTTCAAGTGTTCCCAGGCTCGCGTAATTCGAAAGGAACTGCCCTCCTGTCCGCGGCTGTCCGAAACTTTCAGTTTTTCTGTTCCCAAGCGGCGAACGTCCGTCCCCCCCAGCGAGATTTACGTCCAATTGTCGAATCCTTTCAACGAGATTACGCTCCTCACGGTGTTTTCGACGTTCAAGAAAGAAGGGAGGAACGTCGCGACGTGATGAATAAATATACGCAGTTGATCCTTTAATTGTTTAATTTCATTTTGCGAACGCGCGCTCGTGCTAATTGCTTCTAAGCTGCGATCAAAGCGTGGTGTTAATAAGTCATTGGCATTAATGCATTTAATTAATTAAATAATTACGAATTACTAACAAAACGACAAAATTTTTTATTAGTTGTTTCTTTTTCAAATCGTATTTTGTCATAGATATCTATTATAAAATTGTATAAAAGTGTATTATTTTATAAAGAATTATATATTATAATTACAATTGATGATAATTTCTTTTTTTTTTCTTCTCTTGAAGTATTTTCAAACATGTTAAAATTACAAATATGTCTTTTAATAGTAAATTTTGTTTACTACGTCACTCGTCATGAAACAAGAACCATCTTTTCATGATGAATATATTCAATACAATGATCGAAAGAGTTAATTAATTTTGCTTACTCGCAATCATAGACGCCAAAGTAAATGATCTAAATATATATATATATAATTTTTTTGTAAAATAAAAAGAATAAATATATATTTAGAAATTAAAATGTTTATCGTATTTATTAATATCTAATTTTTTAAAAATAAATTTAATTTATATAGAATAATAATTAATTAAATAATAATATTTTATTAATTTTATTATATAAAAAATTTATGAGATAAACTATAAATTTATTTATATAATATATAATTTTATTTTCAAAATTGTGATTTTGGTATTAATTAACGGAAAAAATTTTATGATTTATTAATTTTTTTAAAAGATTAAATAAATTTATAAAATTATTATATATATAATTTTTTTGTAAAATAAAAAAAATAAATATATATTTAGAAATTAAATGTTTGTCGTATTTATTAATATCTAGTTTTTTTTAAATAAATTTAATTTATTTTATATATAACAATAATTAAATAATAATATTTTGTTAATTTTATTATATGAAAAATTTATGAGATAGACTATAAATTTACTTATATAATATATAATTTTATTTTTAAAATTATAATTTTGGCATTAATTAATCTAGAAAAAAATTTTATGATTAAAGTTTTATAATTTTTTTAAAAGATTAAATAAATTTATAAAATTATTATATATATATAATTTTTCTGTAAAATAAAGAATAAATATATATTTAGAAATTAAATGTTTGTCGTATTTATTAATATCTAATTTTTTTAAATAAATTTAATTCATTATATTTAATTTATTTTATATAAAATAATAATTAATTAAATAATAATATTTTATTAATTTTATTATATAAAAAATTTATGAGATAAATTTATTTATATGATATATAATTTTATCTTTAAAATTGTGATTTTGGTTTTAATTAATGATAGAAAAAAATTTTATGATTTATTAATTTTTTTAAAAGATTAAGTAAATTTATAAAATTATTATATATATATAATTATTAAAAAAAATTTTAATTTTTAAAAATTAAGATATAACGATTAAATTAGTAATATATATATATATATATTAATGCGACTGTACAATACTAAATTTATATCAAATGGCCTTGTTGCAAACGAAATCAATATTCCGAATACTTTCATCATTCTCATTTTGTCTGCTGTCGTAGTGTTGTAATATCTAGCTCAACCTTGTCTAAGCCAGAGAATAGATTTGTGCAAATAGGAACAACGACGAAGAGGCAAGGATTAATTTTCCAATTTCGCGTTCCCCATTTTCGTTAGTTCCCACGGCCGCGGTAAAATCCGGTGCGGTATTTCATCCACAAAGGATGACTCCTCCTACGTCGTTTGAAGCGTTAATGTACACACAACGAGGACGACACAATCTTGAAGTTCCTCTGTGATGTTCCTTCGCTGGCGGAACGACGCTTTTTACTCTGCCTCGCGGACAGAGTCGAGCGTTCTCGTCGAAACGTCTGCAAAAGAGGCGTCTCGAGTGAATCGAGGAACAGGGAAAACGGCGCACACCTACCAGCTCGAGCGGACGACAAGCAGAATGAAGGGAGGCGCGAGTTGAAATAAAAGGCGAGTGGGAGGGCCAGCTTGGTGGAAAAAGAAAAATAGAAAAAAAAATAAAAATAAAAAGATAAAGAAGAAAAGAACGCGACATCGCGATGGACGTAAATTTAACGCGTGCTTCAAGGCGGTAAATCTGCGCGTAAAAGCCGCGCGTTTGCACGACCGTGTTGTTATCGGTCGCCAGACGGTGAAATGGAAGTTTCGTCAGTTTTGCATAAATTTCAGCTCAATCTTTGAGCTACGTGGGTGACTCATTCGTCTGGTATCACAGAGCTATCGCTGCGAGTTTCAATTTTTTAACTTTACGGATTTTGAAGTTGGTTTGTCCATTTTAAGTGTATTCGTGCGACTGTCATAGTAGATAGATGTTTCATCTGGAGTCAAAATTGGAGAGCGAAGGAGAAATTCAACGTACGAATTTTTAATCGTAATCCTAGTATCATAGTTCTTTCTACTGCATATTTTTGTAGCTGATGTGCAGGCTGCTGCTTTTGCATAAATCGTTATCAAGATACACGCGTTTGACATTAACACGCCGATGTACGGTATAATATGTTTTGCCACTGGGATCAGAAGTTTCTGTACCTACCCAGATCGGTGGAGATTTGTTGAAAGGAGTTGCTGCAAAATTGATGTTGACGTTGAATTTCAAGGTCAAATCTTTTTATTCTACTCATCGCAAGAATAAAAAGTGTCAGAGGAACCATGGATCGCGACTCAACTGTTTCGTTAGAAATTGAAGAATTATCGTCGTGAATTTTTTTGTATGTAATGTATGTACGTGGTTCTCATACCTTGCACATCATAGTAGCTCTAAAAAGAACGATTTGCGTACGCGTAATAAAATAATATAATCAAATATGATAGAGTCATATATATATATATATATATATATATATATACAGTGAGTAATGAAAGTATTCGAACTGCATGATAGAAAATACAAAATTGCAATTTATTATACAAAAATTATATAATAAATTGCAATTTATTGAAACAAATTGTTTTTATACTATTGTATATACATTTGCTAAATATATGCAAAGTTAGAGAAAAAAAACCATAAGTAAATAAATTACATAACATTTTTCACGGATAAGTACATGTAAGGCATAACAAAAGTATTCGATTTTAATAGTCATGACAGAATGCAGTATATGTGATTATATTGCAATATAATCACATCATATTATTGTATTATATTATTATACAATTTTTGTATAATCAATTATTTTCTATCATGCCGTTGCATTCGAATACTTTCGTTGCTCACTGTATATATATATAGAGTCCATCTTTCTATCTATCTATATATATATTTATATATTTATATATTTATACATTTATATATTTATACATTTATATATTTATACATTTATATATTTATACATTTATATATTTATACATTTATATATTTATACATTTATATATTTATACATTTATATATTTATATATTTATATATTTATATATATGGAGTCTATCAATAAAGAACCTCCGTAAATTTACTGCTCAAGGCAGAGTGTAGAGAAAACAGAATAAAAACGAGACGACGGAGGAGATGACACGAAATAAAAGCAATTGGAGAAAGGAAAAGAGGAAGAGAAGTGCTCTGAACATTTCATTCGATTTGAACGTTTCCACGACTGACGAGAATTCGCGCACCAAAGATTTTCAGAGTACAGAGGTGAAAAATAAATTCAACGAAAGCGCGTTACGCTGTTTCGAAAACTGATTGATGCAATATTCCACGCGGTGCTCGACAGAGACAATCGTCGGTGTTCTTGCCTGCTTGCATAATGTCTACAAGAGAAAAAGTTGAAAAGATGAAAATCGATCCGTGAAAACGCATCCCTTCTTCTGACATAATTGCACCGTACATCGATGGTTATTTGGAAAGAGGAATCTCGAGTGGATTACGAATCAATTCTACGGGCGTCTGTTACTAATTCTTAATAGACGTTTCTAGAGAAACGCACCGACGTCGATGAAATTACGAACGGAAGCTTGCAACGAATAAGAATGAAAGAAATAAGAATTCTTCGATACAGTTATGTCTACAGGGTGTTCTGTTTATTTCGTAAAATACAAATATCTCACACCGAGGTTAGAAAAAGAGCGTTTGATATAAAGGGGCTCATTATTTTAATAAAATCACTTTAATATGACTCAAGTGATTTCGAAGTTTCTCTTTTTACAATTGCTAAGAAGATACGTCAAAATTTTTTGCGAAAATTAATATTGATTTCTGTCTGGATTTATCTTGATTATTATTATTCAATTGTGATCGATTTGTATCTAAAATATTTGTAGATATTAATAGGTGGTTCTAAGTATTAATGGCATTTTCGTAGATTTTTTACATAAAACCATGTAATTTTTGATATTTGTAGATATTAATAGGTGGTTCTAAGTATTACTGGTATTTTCGTAGATTGTTTACATAAAATCATGTAATTTTTGAAGGCAGTAATGGTCTGTATAAAATAAAGTATCAGCCATTAGTTTAAGAGGTATTTTCACTTTAACTCTGTAAAGCTCGTAGCATGAAAGATAAAGACAACATAAATGCGGGAATACCGTTCACAAAACAGGTTACATTAAAGAGAAAACATCTCTGAGACCAATGGTTTTTCGGCAGTAAATAAGTTAATAGCTTCTTTTCATAGACAATACTCAAATGAGTCTGTTTAAAAATTTTCTCCACTACACTCCATTTACAAGAAACACCATTAATACCATTAATATCCATTTTCTGTAGGAACATTTCAGGACACTTTCTTTTACAATCTCAATCTCTTGCGAAATATTTCCATTTTGCGAGATAAACAGAAGAGCCTATATAAAATGATATTGGATTCCCTTTACTAAAAACAATTGTCACGATCACGTACCAAGGATTATAGCAACCCAAAACTTCACGATTCTTTTTCTGAAAGCGACGAAGCCATCGAATTCATTAACGCAGCTTCATTCTTAATTGTCAATTGACACTTGATGGTTTCAGTTAGATTGTTGAAGACCTACCGCTTACAAGATTCGACTTATAAATAGCGCAGTTGTCCTTTGGCACGTGATCGCAAGAATATAAAGTATCGAGAGTTAATCACAGAACAGACCCAGCTCTTTCTCAACGAATTCCGACAACCGTGGCGTCCAGGTGGGACACGATGTAGACCGTGTACTCGTTATCCAGGAGCGTGTTAATTCTCTTCGACCATCGGACGAGCGAGAGTCTAGGTTTCGTTGCGGCAAACGAGCAAACAGCGTTCGTTCCGTATATACCGGAAGGCATCGCTCGTTATTGACGAGAGGCATCGGGGATTCGCAATCAATCACGGTGATATTCCACTCCCACGTGAAACTCTGGCCGCTCGTGACAGTTCAGCCGAGCGGCCAGGCATTTTAATGTAACCACCCTTGCGCTGCCAGCTGATTGCGGACCATAACGAGCGACCGTGTACAATAATCCGCCGCTTTCTTTTCCTTTCGAACATCGCCGGATCGAAATCGTCTAGAATCTTTGTGGTCAAAGAGAAACGGGTTAGATCGAGTTAGATCACTGGCGTGCGGCCACTGGCCATAGAATTTGGAGCATTTACAAGAAATTTCATCTGTTTTTTTTTTGTGATTTTCAGTTGAAAGATACGGACGAATTATGTACAATAGAACAGTCATCGTTGGAATAAAAATAAAAGTGTATATTGCCTTGCCAAATATTTTGAAACTTTTGTCTTTAACCACTTGCGCTAGCAACTGATTGCGGACCATAACGAGCGACCGTGTACAATAATTCGTCGT
>NW_025110148.1:206384-211820 GCF_011392965.1 Frieseomelitta varia
TTTTTTTTTTTTTTTTTTTTTGTGATTTTCGACTGAAAGGTACGATAGAATAGTCGTTTTTGGAATAAAAATAAAAGTGTAGATTTGCCTTGCCAAGTACTTTGAAACTTTTGTCTTTAACCACTTGCGCTGACAACTGATTGCGGACCATAACGAGCGACCGTGTACAATAATTCGTCGTTTTCTTTTTCTTTCGAACTCATACGATATCATCGGATAGAATTTATTAAGAAATAACAAACTTATCATTTGTTTTGCCTGGGTTACGTTTAAATATACTTAAGACTGTGAAAATGTTGCAATTTGGGACAAAAAATTCTCGACGTGCGTGGTATGTCATTGCAGCGCAAGAGATTAATACGGTGAGATGACTTTTAAAGGCGTGGGCGGGGATGCGAGTGCAAAACGCTTACTGCCGCGTTCACCGTTCGAAATTACGCTACTCCCTCTCGCCAATGGCTGTTAAATACCGTCATTATCAAGCGTAAAAAAGCTCGAACCTCTATCGAGTAGATCCTTGCGTCATTAACGTTGCCGGAGACTCGATTTCGCCGTAAAAACGATCTCATCTTCGTGAAATTAGCTATTCTATTCGATGGCTAGTGCTCTGTGTTGCCAATTTTTTAGGTGATACCGTACAAAGTGTTCCACTATTCGTGGATAAACGACTGGAAGGCAATTCTAATTAGTCGAAAGAAAGAATAAAAATGTTTCATTAAGCACTTCATTTTCGAGGAAATCGAGTTTGAAAATTTGTCAGAGAATATGCCAAGAGCAAGAATAAGTAAAAGACGCGAGATAAGTAGAATAGAATTTCTCCATTCAGGATTTGATTTTCAAGAGAATAGACTTTGAATGTGTGAAAAGATTGCCTCAGGTACGAGTTGAATTTTCTCATGGAGAAATTGTATTATATATTTTTTATTTATTTTCCCAGATAATAATCCGATCACTCGTTTCTATCCAGCTGGGAATTTAATTTAATTTAAGCACACTTAGGAGATTAATTTTAATTTATCGAAATATGGGAAAATCCTTTCAAAAAAAGAGAAGAAAAAGAAAAAGTACAATGAGAACAGGCGTTGAGATGAAAGATAAGGGTAATACGCAATACGGATAAACCATAAGATAAGTGAGATGAAGACAGACAAGTTACAAGATGAGATAGATAAATTTTACAGTCGCAGAAATGGGTGAATTTTCTTGAAAACGAGATCTCGGGTGAAAATATTTCGTTTTTCCTTTTCGATTTATTTTTATATGTAGAATCGGTTATTCGGGGCAAAGAAACCGTGTGAAAAAAGATCAATGACGAGCAAAAAATAAAAAAAATGTTAAAAAAGTTAATAAAACTTTTTAAGAAATCTGAATTCTTCGTTGTCGCTTTCTATAATACAGTGAATTCGTTTTCTATTTACTGAAGTAACATCGTTATCATCGCTCGAATTGTCTTCTTATCGTTTCGTGCCATTTTCGTTTTTCCTTTCGACAGTTTTCCATAGCGAACAATTTTTTAAAATATTTGCAGACAAATCGTGCAGATCGTTCAATTCATTAAGGATCATTCATAATAAAATAATTGTAATCATATATTATATATTTTAACGAAGTACTAATATAATGAAGTAACAAATAAAATAATGAATATAAAATAAATAAATAAAACAAAATAATGAGTATGAAAGAAATAAATAAAATAACGAATAATGAATATAATAAAATAATGAATATAAAACAAATAAATAAAATAAAATAATATATAATATATATAAATTATATATAAAATAATGAATAATTTGGTCAGAAAAACTGAAAAATATATATAAATTATAAATTATAATAAATATATATAAATTATATATTTTTAAGTTTTTTTTCAAATTACTCATTATTTTATATATAATTTATATATTATTTTAACTGAAAAATATATATAAATTATATATAAAATAATGAATAATTTGGTCAGAAAAACTGAAAAATATATATAAATTATAAATTATAATAAATATATATAAATTATATATTTATTAAGTTTTTATATAATTTATATATAATTTTAACTGAAAAATATATATAAATTATACATAAAATAATGAATAATTTGGTCAGAAAAATTCCAAATCTCGGTGTTCACGTGTTCCGGAAACATGAGTCCTCGGGATTTTCCAAATTCCCGAAATCTCCGAAAATCCCGACGCGCACGGAAATCCCGTGAAAATTATCGACATTCTCGGGAATCTCGAGATTCGCGGTAAACCTATCGGGATCTCGCGCACCTCTAGCGTACAGAGTATCGATAGAGTCGCAAATTGAAATTTCCTCGCGAGGGAAGTCGATAGGAAATTTCTACGCTATCGCGAGCCTCGGATAAAAACAAGATCGGTCGAATGAAAAATGCAAGGTTAGGGGCCAACACTCGTGCACGTAAATTTGAGATAAGTCGAGGATGCTCGCCGTGCCTTGGCTACGATGTTCTATCTAACCAGGAAGCGACCAGAATGCCTTTATGCGGTTGCATGATCAGAGGCTTGTACATTTCGTGTTTACGAGATCTTCTCCCACACGATCTCATTTTATTCCGCGCTGTCGACGGCTTCCACGCGTTCGTCGCGGCCGGATTCACCGTAACGATCGATTCAGAAGCCTCACGTTCCACCTCGTCCGCAACGTGTAGAAAAATTCGGATGCCCGAGCTCGAAAGTTGTTACAGATCGATCATCGAAGATGAAAAACTGCGAGATTGGTACACGTTGAGGTAGAAATTTGTAAAAGTTAAATGAAACGAGTTTGATCGATAGGGGAAAATTTCTCAACTTTATTGGCATTTTTCCACCCGACACGTGCATGTTGTCTCAACTTTGCAACGTTGAAAGGAACTTGAAAAAATTTTCTAAGAAAAGCTTTTCCGAGTATTTGCACGTTCGGAAACCGATCTTGAATCAGATAAATCGTTTCTTTCGTTGATACTTAGCTGGAAAAAAGTATTCGTATGTTCGATGAGAAACTATCGATACTGTTTAAAATTGTTTAAACAGTAATCCAAATTGGTCTTTTATTTTATTTGAAGCAAGAAACCCTATTTTATCAATCTTGAGTTTAAAAAAAATTTTTTTTTATTAAATTTTAATATTTAATTTAATATTTATTGAATTTATCATTTTTATATTTTTATATTTATTTAATTTATTATTTTTATATTTTTATATTTATTTAATTTATTATTTTTATATTTTTATATTTATTATTTTTATATTTTTATATTTATTTATTATTTTTATATTTTTATGTTTATTTATTATTTTTATATTTTTATATTTATTTAATTTATTAAATTTTAATATTTAATTTAATATTTATTAAATTTATTATTTTTATATTTTTAAATTTATTCAATTTATTAAATTTTAATTTTTTATTAAAGATTTTTTTACATTGCGCAGCAGGTGACTTTATTATCGATAATTGAAAAAATTCAAATGCCCTCAAATCACTGAACAATTTTTTTCGTGATTACATCTACCATAGCCTTGAAGATTCAAGTCTGCCCTTTACATCAACTCCTTAAAATTTGCTATGATTTTTCTTTCGCCATTTTAACATCAGAGTTAAACGACATAAATTCAAAAAATCCTGACACTTGTTGTCATTTAACCTTCATGTTTAAATAAAATGGCGAGAAACAAATGTACAGTAAGTTTTAAAGGGTCTTTGTAAAAACGTTTTTACATACTATGACATATTTATAGCATTTTCGAGGACAAAAGTGTCTTCACTGTGCCATTTGTTAAATAGTGTAGAAACATTTGAATGTAAAATGAATGGCGTGTTTTAAGAGTATTGGATTCAAATTTCACTATTGTACGATCTCTTTGCAAAATTATAACAGTTTGAATATTTAGTATCCGAATTAACCGGATTCACTGTACTTTCGACCATCTCTGATTAAACTGTTTTTCCGATATGTTCATCGGTACAATTAATATCCATGAATTATCTGCAGTTTTTCAATGGAACGATCAGAAAGATCGTTTAATCCTACGTTAGACGTGACAAATTTGCCACAAAAATTATATAAATTGTTTTAAAAATTATCACACCTTAAAATATTATAAAAAACAAATTATATAGTAACAATAATAATAAAAAATGAATAAATAAAAAAACATTGAATGTTACCGCCATACATTATTTTATCTTACAATAAACACAAACGAACGCGCGACAACGATTGAAAACGAATCGAGTTCAAAGGGTTAAACAAATTTCACAGCATTTCACGTTACATGACGCTTTGTTTACAACATCATTAGAGTACGTAACGAATCGTTCCACCGTAAGGTTTCAACGTTAACGTTCCAAGGTTTCCACCGTTATTGTTACGCTTGTCGAAACAAGAGGCTATTGGAAACGCTCGAGCATCGGTAAGGGCGCGTTTAATCGAGAGCTAATCGATCAGCTGTTATCAGCTACGTATTAATCAACGAGACTAATCGACTCTCCTTTGGTCATTATCTCCTTTAACGGGAAGATTAATTGCGACACCGTGGACGACCATTGCGTAACGAGGTTTTTCCTCCACGTTTTAACAAGAACATTAAATACAGATTCGCAACGATGATCTTTAATATATATATATATATATATATATACACTCGCGGTGTGGTTGACGATCGCGGAGAACACTATTCACAGCGGGCTTCGTTTTCATTCATCCTATTGAAAATATGCAGAACAGTAACGAAGCAATTAAATCCGAGTCCCGTGGGACCACCAACATTCTTGAAGCTCCTTCGAATGGAGCTGCTCGTTACATCGTACACTCGATCGCTCGTTAATCGTTCCTCTGTGAAAAGCGATCTTTTTTAATCTTATCTGGATCTCCGTCACGCCGTCTTCGTTCCAGATATTCCCCGATAATTCGCTGAATGTTCGGCGAAATAATTTGCACGACAACGGTAGCTAGCGTTGCGATACGATGGCTCTTACAATTCGATTTGTTTTCAATCGATTGTCCATCTACATTTATTTTAAAGTAAATTAATATGTAGCTGTAAATTTAATGTTTTTCATTTGTTATTATTATTATATAATTTATTTATCATTATTTATTATTATTATATAATTTATTCATCATTATTTATTATTATTATTTTTAATTTACTTATTTATTTATCATTATTTGTTATTATTATTGTATAATTTACTTCTCACACGACTTTTTAAAGCGCGATAATCTTTAAAACAATTGCCAATCGTTTATAGCAAATTATAGCGCGTCCGCATATATTTATTTTAAAGTAAATTAATGTGGCGGTAAAGTTCAATATTTTCTATTTGTTATTATTATTATTATATAATTTGTTTATCATTATTTGTTATTATTTTTTTACATAACTTTTTAAAGCATGATAATCTTTAAAACAATTACAGGGT
>NW_025110148.1:212732-219087 GCF_011392965.1 Frieseomelitta varia
TGTTTATAGAAAATTATAGCGCGTCCACCTATATTTATTTTAAAGTAAATTAATGTGGCGGTAAAGTTCAATATTTTCTATTTATTATTATTATTATTATATAATTTGTTTATCATTATTTGTTATTATTTTTTTACATAACTTTTTAAAACATGATAATCTTTAAAACAATTACAGGGTGTTTATAGAAAATTATAGCGCGTCCACCTGTATTTATTTTAAAATAAATTAACGTATAGCGATAAAGTTTAATTTTTTTATTATTATTATTTTTTATTTATTATTATTATTATAGAATTTATTTACCATTATTTGTTATTATTATTGTATAATTTACTTTTCACACAACTTTTTTGAAGCGCAATAATCTTTAAAACAAATTGCCAAGCGTTTACAACAAAATATAGCGCGTCTATCTATATTTATTTTAAAGTAAATTTATGTGGCGGCAAAGTGGAATATTTTCTATTTATTATTATTATTATTATTATTATTATTATTATATAATTTGTTTATCATTATTTGTTATTACTTTTTTGCACAACTTTTTAAAGCACGATGATCTTTAGAACAATTTACCAAGCGTTTGCAGCAAATTTCCGTTGTCATTTCCAGCGTGACATAGAAAGGGTTCAAAGGGTTGAATATCAAAGAAAAAATGTTACAGAGAATTCGTTCCGCTTCTTGTCGAGTGAAGAAGCGTGGCCGAACGAAACAAACCACTTTGTTTCTATGCCAATCTGTGCGTTCGTTCATTGTGCGTTTCCTCGCAATTAAAACCACAACCACTTGACGGCACGTAACGCTCTAGTTACCTCATCCTCTCGTAATAAGAAGAAAGCTTCCTGGGATACATACGTTTTTTCTCTACGTCTACGTCGTCTACATTTCCTATTCCCATGATATTCGTGATTCTTTACTACATAATCACGCCATAGGCAGAAACACACAAAGCGAGCCGTGTCTTACAGAGACATCATAGTGGTTCGACCTACATAGTTACTCAACAATACGCCGAAATAGAATGATAGAAAGTTGATCGACGGGGGAGAATTTTTCAAATTTTATATTCTCGATCATATCGGCTCGTATCTCAACTTGGCAATGTTGGAGAAGTTCTCTTCTATTTTGGTGTGCTTTTAAAACTATCTGCCTAATCGCAAATCGATTTTTTTGAAACCGTCCAATCAGATAAATCGTTTCTTTCGTTGATACAGTGGTGGACAAAACGCTTGATGAAAATGTAGTATCGATACTTTAAAACTATTCGAGCTTCGTGATCAACAAAATCGTCAAATAACAATCCAATTCGAAGCGTGGAATTTTCTTCTCTATCAACCTTGAGTTATTCCTTTCCGTTTTCGCATCATGCAGCAGGTAGACAAGCAAGGATATTTTTGTTGGAAATTTAAATGCTTTCAAAATCACTGAGAAAAATTTCCTCACGGCTAGATCTACCATAGTCTTGAAGATTGAAGTCTGCCCTCTACATCAACATCTTGAAACTCGCTGTACGATTTTTTTCTTTAACATTAGAATTGAACGACAAAAATTCCTAACCTTGATCCAACCCTGATGTTCAAAGTTTAATAAGATGGCGAAGAAAAATTGTACTACAAGTTGTAAGAGGTCATTGTAAATATAGTCTTTAAGATCGTGGTAGACTCACGAAAAGCATTTTTCAATGTTCTTAGAGGCATTTAAATCTTCAAACTCGACCAACCGATTTAGGAAATGAACAATTTGATACACAGTTTATTTTAGAAGTACTATGTCTCCTTTTCTTTTTCTTTTTTGTTTTAGTAAAGATGATGTTTTATCTTTATATTTGGCAAATAACAAATACAGTTAATTAGTAATTTTATTTTTATTTTATTTTATAAGGATATATCGAATTTTTGCTAGGTGTTTATATCATAACATCTAAATGAAACATGTACAAATCATGCAAACAGCTTAATCATTCGAGGGTCTTTTCGTATTATCAAAAAAAGCTTTCGTAGTGTTTTTGATCAATGTCGACTATTAAATCATGGTCTTTTTTTATATAATAATAAACGATTTGGCAATTTTTCGAATCAAACAAACATTTAAATTCAAGCACTTTGCCGCTCTGCATAAATATTCGTTAAACGCCAAGAGCAATTGTAAAGTAATTATAAGCATTAGCTGGTCATTATTTCTTCGATCGGAGTAGCTCAATTGACCTGTCTATTTTTCTAATAAACACAAATGAATTTTAAAACGATCTCTCGGAATCCACCTTTAACAATTTCCAACACGCTTAATCGATCAGATCAATCACCGATTTCTCGACAATTAATTTTCTTTGATCAATCACTGACGACTAATTTAATCAATCGTAAACGTGAATAAGTCAAGTCGGGCTAAAAATTTTAATGCTCAACTTTATGTTTTTATGTATATTCTAGCCAAAAGTTGATGTCAGTTTCCAAAGAAAAAAAAAAAGAAAAAAATTGAAAAAGGAATGAAATGTAAAATATTTTCTCTCATTTCAATGGTTCGATAGTTGCGATTTAACGAGGTAATTGTTAATTCAAGAAACGCTATACGTACGTTTTCGCTCGTCGATGCGAAAATTATCGAAGTGTATACATGTTCCCTCTCACTGATCGCGAGTAATTAAAACGTTACTTGGCATTGCGCGGCACTCGAGTTCCTTTACCCCTCTCTATAAATGGAAGCCCGTTCCGGAGGTTTAATTCTCACCCAGGGAATCTACTTCGTTTCCGGTTTAGTAACCGGCTGAATAATTGCCGTTCGACGTCGTTCCATCGACCGTCCCCGTATCATCCACCGTATCTCGTATTTACCCCGTAATTTTCCCTTCCCGATCGCTGTAATATTGGCTGAAATGACTCTCCACTTCCGACAGGTTGACACGTTCGACACAAGCGTGCGCTTAAAGTTTCAGCAAGCCATTAAACCGAGGACAATTATATTTGCGAATCAATATCCGATTCGCCTCGCGAAACAATTCGTGCCACAACAATGTTTCGAGTATATAGTGCGCACGGTAGAATATCGTAACCGGTTGCCATTATGCTCTGTGGCTAGTTCCCTCGATAACTGTAGCTGTGCTCGATAGCTGCGTCACGCTCACGTTCGACGATCAAAGATCTATAGTACAGTCATCGAACTGATTACCACAGAGAGAGAGAGAGAGAGAGAGAGAGAGGGAGGGAGAGATTTTTCTTTCGATGCCGCGTGTTCCAGTCATCGAGGGGTCACGTTGCGTTACGTGGCGCTGATCACGATTACCTTGCAGAATGCAAACTTATCAAGTGCCTCGTTGCGCGTCAAACGTGCAAGTGGGAATATTTTAATTTGCAAAATAAAATTCTTCATCGCTAAACACGCCGTTTGTCTTGAAAGCGGCGTAGGTCGCGTTTTTTTCAAAAAGATCAAGCCAGATGATTGGATTAATCTTCATTTATTTTTTAAATAATAATATTTTAATTAATATCTAATAATATTTTTTAATAATAATAATAATTTTTTAATTAATATGTAATAATATTTTTTAATATTTTTTGAATAATAATATTTTTTAATAATAATAATATTTTAATTAATATGTAATAATATTTTTTAATATTTTTTAAATAATAATATTTTAATTAATATCTAATAATATTTTTTAATAATAATAATAATATTTTAATTAATATGTAATAATATTTTTTAATATTTTTTAAATAATAATATTTTAATTAATATATAATAATATTTTTTAATATTTTAAATAATAATATTTAAAATTAACAATTGGCCTAAGTCACTTAGGCAGTAACGAAAAATGGCGGTCCGTTAATGTCAATTGGCTAGAAATTCAGTAGATAAGATTTTGTCATATTCCTTACGAAATATTTTATAAAAACTAACTCTAGATGAAAAAGCAGAATTCACAAATGGAAATAAATCCTTTACTTATTTTGTTATTATAACAAAATATAAAGATGATGATGGATTTGCTTCTTTGTATATCCTCAATTTATCACAGTTGTTTTAAAACAAAATGAAATGAAGACTCCTATTAATGACGATGAATCAGTTTAAAGAATAAACTTTTATATGAAATACGTTATACAAATTACTTTTATTATATAATTTATTCGTTAATTCTTTATTTAAATTACTGTCGCGCCAAACGTGACTTCAGCGAAACACATCGTACAAAATTAACACGAGTCGGTAATATTTGTAAATTATTCATTCAATTATGTTAATTAATTGCCTATGTTTATTGAAAGTAGCATAAAAATTACATTCATTTATACCGAGAAGAATACACGCTTCATGAAAGTTTGCATCAATTTTTCTAGACACGTTAAGTGTCTCTGTATTTAAAAACAAAGTGTCTTGCGCCATTCTCAAACTTAAACGGCTCAAGTTTTGACTTTGAACAAAAATTCAAACAATTCTATTCGTTTCACGTGTTAATAATCGAAATGTTATTTCTCTCGACAACTGACTGCGACTGATGCTTCAATAACGTGAGCCCAGCTTCAAATTTCACTGACTGTGATAACGGCCCAGACAACCCCTGATCGAGACCACGATTCAATTAATCGCTCCGCGGAACGTTTTACGCGCTCGTGAAAGCTCGGCCGTGTTACACGCAACTCGCATTAAAATGATCACTTCGGAGGGGTAGAAGGGGAAGGAGGAAAGGCCGATAATTTTGTCCCTGCGTCTAACAGAGGAAACAAGCATCGCGAAACGCGTTTGCGTGTCTCTCGAGTAATTACCCCTGTCTTTCTTTTTTGTTTTGCGCAACCATCGCACTAATATCGACAATGCGTGCCTAGCCGACAGCAGAGCTAGGATTCAGTTGTCGATAGCAGAACCGCCGGCTGTTTCGTTTTCGCCCGGTTTCGTGTTCGATGACAATATTAATTAACGGGCGACTTTAACGGTCGAAACAGTCTGCCGTGTCGACCTGAAATTCGACTCGCCGAGACGCTGTGTCGACGTTGTGACAGAACGCGGCGCATTTCCGAGTGTAATTGCGCGGATAGAAACGCGTATAGGAGTTTTGGGACGGAGTAAAAGGTCAGCTGTGCTAATAAACCCATTGGCTGCAAAATCAAGAGCAAATCGGCAGGAAAGGAATTTATAGCAGGGATTGTTTGAGAGTTATTCCACGTTTTAAGGGGGTAGGACAGTTTGACGGGCGAAAATTAGATATACTTTGGAGGGCTAGTAAAAAAAAAGTACATGTTTGATTGACATGAGCGTTTGTGATTTATTTTGACACATTATGAAATATAAAAAGCGATATTAAAAGAGAAAAAAGAGGGCTTTTATTTAACTTTTTAACGGTATCCTTTTATATATCTTTTTTTTTTTACATTGCCTATTGGTGTGTATGATTCCAGCCAAACAGGAATAGTTGCAACGAAAAGGCAAAAACAGTTCAAAAATAAACAATATTCTCTAGGGATTGACGATCCAACATTTTCATTTCTCTGAAAATTATGAAAATAGCAGCTATTTGTTTTTGATGTATCGAATTTATTTATGGCAAAAATTTCTACGTTTTTTGTTTATATTTTTCGAAATTGTTAAAAATTAAAAAATGTTCGATCATCAATCTCTAGTAAATGTTACGCTACGTATACGTATCAAGATACGTAAAGATACGTATCAAGTTTCACAGTAATCGATTGGTTAGATTCCGAGATATCTTGCACACCGTTTCTAAAAACCTAGTTTCGAGAAAAACGCGTTTAAAGTTTCAGAACCTCATTTTTCATACGTATCTTTTACTTATATATCTTGGCTCACAACTAAATTCATCCAAGTTCCCTAATATTCGATTCGCCAAAAATAATATTTGAATCGATTTACACTTTATAATACTGCTTAAAGTTGTAAACAGTGATACAAATTCAATTATTCTGTTCCCGCGGATTTATTATTATACTCCAAAATAAGTCGTTTTTAAATGCTAGGATCTTTTGTATCTTATTTCTAAGATTTCAAACTACTATTAAAAGAAAAAAAAAATCGATTTTTAGAAAATTTTAAAACTGTCCTGACTTATTAATAGCGTGCAGCGTGTAGTTACGCTTAAAATTGTAAATTAAATTATTCTGTTCTCGCGGATTTATTATTATACTCCAAAATAAGTCGTTTTTAAACGCTAGGATCTTTTGTATCTTATTTCTAAGATTTAAAACTACTATTAAAAAAAAAATCGATTTTTAGAAAATTTTAAAACTGTCCTGACTTATTAATAGTGTAGCGTGTAGTTACGCTTAAAATTGTAAATTAAATTATTCTGTTCTCGCGGATTTATTATTATACTCCAAAATAAGTCGTTTTTAAA
>NW_025110148.1:220240-234221 GCF_011392965.1 Frieseomelitta varia
TTTATTATTATACTCCAAAATAAGTCGTTTTTAAATGCTAGGATCTTTTGTATCTTATTTCTAAGATTTCAAACTACTATTTAAAAAAAAAAAAAAATCGATTTTTAGAAAATTTTAAAACTGTCCTGACTTATTAATAGCGTGCAGCGTGTGGTTGCAAAGGCGTGGTACACGCTTCTAACGTCGGTAATTAAACGGGCCGGCATAATTGAAATTACCTAGCCGCTGCTCCGTTTGCAGTTTCACGTGGTCAGAAACAATAAGACAGCGAGTCACAAGGAGAGGCGCTGTTGTCCTGGTTTCCAGGATTCGACTTCCGCCTTGAAGTCTCTCCGCCTCGTCGAAATCGACCGTCGCGCCGTCGTAGAAAAGAGAGAGAAGCACTGTCGCTCATTCGCTTCAAGGCGAATCCCTTTGTTTCACTTCGCTCGCCTGTTTTCTCGATTTCTTTTTTTTTTTTTTTTTTTCACCTCATTTTCTATGTTATTCGCAGTGACGCAGAAATTACGCTCTCGAAACATCGGGTTGGTCAGAAAGTAATTGCGTTTCTTTCTAATGGAGGTGCATACAACGTATACGTCTTAAAAATGCAACTACCTTTATTCGTTCTGTGAGCTTGATTTGAAAAAAGGAAATGCACGATCTCACTGACGATTGCTTGCTTGGCGCCGATTTTAAAATCGAAGAGGAACGTTTTGCTGTACTACGATCGAAAAAGTACAAGCTCATAAAAAAATGATCGAAGAAGCCTTCAAATTATGACAGCGTCAGAATTAATTTACTGAATTTGAAAATAAGAATTTTTTTGGGAAATGGCTATCAAACAAAATATATTGTCTAACAAAGCTCTCGTTTCTCATGGAAAAATTCCAAAGGGCGCAGTTACTTTTGACCTGATATTTGTCCCGAACGAACATTCACATTCTTCTTTCCATTTTCGTAGAAATTTAAAATTCACATTCAGATTTCCACGATGTATTCGTATTAACACCAATTGAATTGGAAAAAGAAAAAGAGAGAAACTGCTCGACAAATCGATCGCTGTAGCTCTAGCTCTGGAAACGTCGATCCGGCAAGCATTTTAAATTTAAATTTTCATAAATAGAAACGATCGGCACGCCCACGCGGATGTCGATCTTAGTCCTGTCGACCTTAACCCACTTGATACTTTCTGCCTTCTGACCGTTTTTCGTCCGACTGCGGTAAAAATTGGCGTCTGATCGGTCAGAGCGAATGATCTGGCAATAACTTCGCCCGTAAATTGACTCTCGCTTCACCCTCTGCCCTCTTCTCATTCTCATTCGTGTGGAAATCGAACAGAATTCCGTACAGAATTCGGTATTTAGCTCGTATCGCTCGTAATTTCAGACAGAAATCCTCGGGTCCTATTCGGCCCTCGTTTCCCTCGAGAACGTTCACCTCTCGAACGAGTCGAGTCATCGAGGAACAGGAAACACGAGGGGCCTGTTAGGGAGGGGAAAAAAAGGTTAATCGATTCGCTTGGAGGCATCTCGATCGGCGAGTAACATTCGTACGCGAGCTTCTCGATCGTACGAGTAGAATACTCGGGGAAACTCGACGAAGGCTCGTGAAACGATCGGTTAATAACGGCGGAGCCAGCCGTATCGTCGATGAGTTTCGAGACAATACAGGCCGATGAGTCTCCACCGGTATCTCTTCCGGCAAGTTTTTGCCCCGCGCCGCAAACATCGCTGATACTTCGTTCCCAAGAATTTCAAACGACGTACGAGTCACGAATTTGGAGGGAAGAAAGGAGAAAAGAAGAAACGCGAAAGGACAAAAGATATCTGACGATTGTCTTCCACCTCGATATCGTTCGCCGTGGATGGAGTTGGAAATCGTCAGTCCGGTGGTCGATCGTTGGTAGACACGAAAAGTAGTGAGAATGTGCCTTTTCGGAGAGAGAGAGTGAGAGAGAGAGAGAGAGAGAGAGAGAGAGAGAGAGAAAGAGGCCGAACAAGAAACCCGATGGACTGGTTCTTCCGTTTGTTTTTATCCTCGCCACATCTCTCTCGCCGAACAGCCGGTTTGTTTGCTCGAATTTTAATAGGGTCCTCTTTGTCTCTCCCTCCTTTATCCCTGTTCCTGGTAGACACCTCGCTAGAGACCGAGAGAGAAACGCCCCTTCGTGTACCCCGAGGAGACCTCACGCGTCTCTGAGAAACGTTTTATGCACCGAGAACATCTTCATCGCGTGACGCGACTTTGGATGAGCCGGTGCTAGTTGGTTTCTCTTTGAAAGATCCGACTCTCCGCTCTTAAGCGGTCAGGAGAGTTTGGAATTTTCAAGAAATCGATTTTTTTTTTGTTTGGTTTTAAATAGTAGTTTGTTAAGTCTTAGAAATAAGATACGAAAGGTCCTTGCCTTTAAAAACGACTTATTTTGGAGTATAATAATAAAATCGGCGGGAACAGAATAATTGAATTTGAATCACTGTTTTTAAGCAGTATTATAAAGTATAAATCGTGTGATTCAAATATTACTTTTGGCGAATCGAATATTAGGGAACTTGAATGCAATTTAGTTAACTACACGCTACGCTATTAATAAGTCAGGACAGTTTTAAAATTTTCAAAAGATCGATTTTTTTTTTTTGTTTTAAATAGTAGTTTGAAGTCTTAGAAATAAGATACAAAAGGTCCTAGCCTTTAAAAACGACTTATTTTGGAGTATAATAATAAATCCGCGAAAACAGAATAATTGAATTTATATCACAACTTTAAGCAGTATTATAAAGTGTAAATCGTGTGATTCAAATATTACTTTTGGTGAATNCGAATATTAGGGAACTTGGATTTAATTTAGTTAACTACACGCTACGCTATTAATAAGTCAGGACAGTTTTAAAATTATCAAAAAATCGTTTTTTTTTTTAAATATTAGTTTGAAAACTTAGAAATAAGATACAAAAGATCCTAGCATTTAAAAACGACTTATTTTGAAGTATAATAATAAATCCGCGGAAACAGAATAATTGAATTTGTATCACTGTTTACAACTTTAAGCAGTATTATAAAGTGTAAATCGATTCAAATATTACTTTTGGCGAATGGAATATTAAGGGACTTGAATGCAATTTAGTTGTGAATTATATGAACTGTGAGCCGAGATATATAAATAAAAAATACGTATAGAAAATGACATTCTGAAACTTTAAACGCGTTTTTCTCGAAACAGTGTGCAAGGAGGTTTTTAGAAACAGTGTGCAAGATATCTTGGAATCTAACCAATCGATTACTGTGAATCTTGATACGTATCTTTAGCGTAACATTTACTAGAAATTGACGATCGAACATTTTTTAATTTTTAACAATTTCGAAAAATATAAACAAAAAACTTTGAAATTTCTGGCATAAATTCGATACATCAAAAGCAATTAGCTGCTATTTTCTTAATTTTCACAGAAATGAAAATGTTGGATTGTGAATCCCTAGAGAATATTATTTACTTTTGAACTTTTTTTGCCTTTTCGTTACAACTAATTCTGTTTGGTTAGAATCATGTACACCGATAGGCAATGTAAAAAAAAGTTATGTAAAAGGATGCCGTCTCCTTTTTTTTTAATGCTGCTTTTTATAGTTCATAATTTGTCAAAATAAACCACAGACGCTCATGTCAATCAAATATGTACTTTTCTTTTACTAACTCTCCAAAATATTCGTAATTTTTAAGCCTGCCAAACTGTTCTGTCTTCTTAACCTCTTGCGCTGGCAACTGATTGCGGACCATAACGAATGACCAAACTATATACGATAATTCGTCGCTTTTTTTGTGAACTCGTCGGTATGATATCACTGAATAGAAATTATTTTGCCCATTTTGTTTTACTCAAATATATTTAAAACTGAGAGAATATTACAATTTTTTTGTCCCAAAATTGCAATATCTTCTCAGTTTTAAGTATATTTAAGCAAAGCTGAAATAAATAATAAATTCAATAATTTCTATCGTGTGACATCATACCGGAAATTTCAAAAAAAGAGCGACGAATTATCGTGTACGGTTTGGTCGCTCGTTACGGTCCGCAATCAGTTGCCAGGGCAAGTGGTTAAAAAAAAAAAGAAAACAATCCGCCTCGCCGTCTTCTATCTCGAATTGTTTGATCTCGCCGTTCTCTGCCCGCGGATCCATCGTATTCCATTTTAATTCATTCTCCCATCGGCTCACCGACGAGAAAAGATCATTGGCCGAAAATTGTTTCGCTGACTCTCGAATATCGCGAGCGAATTCAATTCGGCCACTCGCTCGTACGATTCGATAATTGGTTTTCGAGTTTGCCGGAGCGACGTCTATCTCCATTTTGATTAAAACGCGATGCTCCGTTCTGTCGACGAGAATCTCGTAGTTCAAAAATTGCAGTGAGTATCTTTGATAAAATCGCGGTGTAGAGGTAATAAATATTTCTACGCGTGACACACGGAGGGTGTGGCGGAACGCGTGGTCAAAAGGAACAAATGCATCGGGTCCGTGACACTTTGATCTTTGAGAAACAACGATTTGTACGCGTCAACAAGCGTGACACTTTCAATAATTCGAGCAGTCATATGAAAGAATGAAACGTGAGTGCGCATGATTCTGATTTAAAAGATTTAAAATGTTCGCGGGCTCGATGACTCTTCAAGCTTGATTTTCTCAGAAAAACGAGAGCCCCCGGCGAAAAAATTCTGCTCTTTCCACGTTCGGTTTAACAGTCTAAGTTTTTCGATATCAAAATCCACCAGTTGCCAGAGGTAGATACGTAAGAAGTTTGCGCAACTTTTTCCATCAGGGAAGAGATTCGTTTCTTCGACGCTCTTCCGCAATCGCGGAACACAGAAGAGCCCCAACTTTTTAATGGCACGACAGCGCCTTTGATAATAACCACGTTATGGGATTTCAGAATAATTAGATATGTTCTTTGCTTGTTGGAATCCCTGAAGGGATTTTGGATTATCCAGCGGTTTTTATCGTACCGGCGCAGAACCGCCTCCGGATACCGGAAGTTCGACAACTCGGCCAACAAAGGCAACAACGCTCGAGATCGTTTACACTGCTTTGCAAATCCGGAAGTTCCGGGAGTGTTTTTTTTTTTTTTTTTGATCCCAAGTGACGCGTCATCTGTCGTCTGGTTTCTCCAAGATTAATTCCCACTGGAGAAAACGAACTCAATAACAAATCATTCTATCTAACCGACGTTTCAGTTTGAATTATTTTCTACGTTCCATATTTTTATTTTTATCGATTGAAAATTTTCCATTAATTGTAACAAAAAGTATCGATTTATTCGACTTTAAGAATGGTACTTTTTTGTTATCTGAACTATTATACGACGTAAACGTAAATTCGGAGTTTGAAAGTGAGAAATAATCATGCTAATATTTTACTGTACGAGAAATTTTAAAAAGAAAACAGGTAACGAATTGTTTCTAATATTTGTGAACTCGCTTGGTTCTTCCAACAAGATACTGGAAATTAATAAAAAATTTGTTTTCACTGCAGAAACAGAGAAGTGTAATAAGCATTATTATTATATCAATGGTTTATTCTTTAGTATGTGTTTCCTCAATATTTTTTCAAACATCTCTATTGTCACTAAACCGCAAAAATATGTAAAAATATACAGGATGTTCCCGAAATTTCATTAAGAATACAACTGGTCAGGATGTGATTCTATAATACATGAAAAAATAAGTCGGAAAAAATGAAATTTTTCAATATGACGCTTCCAAGAAAATCAAAATTATATTTCTGAATTTAGATAATTCTAGAAAATAATAATTTGTGAAAATAATAATTAACAGGATAAAATCAAAATTTATCTCTGAATTTAGATAATTCTAGAAAATAATAATTCGTGAAAATAATAATTAACAGGATAAAATAAAAATTAATAAAGATAATTAACAGATAAAAAGAATAAGTAACCGCAGATTATTTTACGTTTCCTAAGTAAGAAATATAATTTTTTTGTAAAATGCTTTGTCTTCGAGAACATCGAGTTTCAAATTTATTAAATACACGTGCATCAAGACAACTTCTAACGAAACACATTCGGTCTATTTTCTTTAGAATGTAGCTGTAAATGAAGAAATTTCATTTTACACATTTATTTTTACACGTAGAATAATTTTCGGTCAATCATTTCCGTCACATCTAGAATTAGCTAAATTCATATTGATAAATTTTCAAATTCGATATTCTCAAAAACGATATGAAATATATGTCACATGGAAAAATTTCACTCCTTTTGTATCGAGACGTATTTTTTCGTATACAAAACTTCAACAGTGAAGTCTCCCGAAATTTTGCGCTTTCAATTGTTATAAATTTTTATTTATGAAACTCACGAGTATCTAAGAAAATCTCGAACTGCGAGGAAAAACAGTTTCCCGAATTTTTGCGCTTTCAATTGTTATAAATTTTTATTTATGAAACTCACGTATAAAGTTTGAAGAACGAGTATCTAAGAAAATCTCGAGCCGCGAGGGAAAAAAGTAGAAATAGGACATCGCGTTGCGTTAAACGTACCTGAAAATCTGTGTGCAATCGTCTAGAATTCTGCGATGCATGATGTACATACGCGGAGGCAACGATGGTTTTTCCATGTGCGTGCAAGGAGGTTGGCCGCACAATGGGTTGAAGAGGCGCATGAAAAGAGGCTGAGTAAAATTCCGCCATTCGGAAGGCGTGTGACGACGGAGACGACACAATCTCCGCGGATAAATAGAAGGAAACCGGAACGCGAGAAACGAGCCAACTGATCCTATCGGTCAGGAAAAGCGATAAACTGAAAGAAAGTCGTATGGAAATCCGTGGTCGCTTGCACAAAGGAATACACACCTGTACACATACATACAAGGTGTCCGACATATTTTTGCCATGGTAGATTCCACGAGTGAAAGTAAAAAAAGTAAAAAAAGAAAAAAAAAAAGAAATGTCATACAAACAAGTGCTCGAGAATTCTTCGTTAAGAAACTATAACGAGAATTCGAAATAACAAGGCTCATGGACAATTGCGAATTGATGAACAATTACGCGAGAGTGACATATGTTTCACAGGTGAGAGACCAGGCAGAATACAAAACGATTCGTGATGAAAATAACAATAAAGCAATGTCGAGAGATTCTCAATTCTTTCGATGAAATCTGTGAATACAGTCAGATATTTAGAGACTTGTGGCGAGTATTGAAAAACAAAATTTAATACGCGTGAAGAATTAGTGCGAAGAATTTATTTACAATGCGTTTGATGAAACGGAAGCAAATCAACTGGAAATTCGAAACTGTGATAAATTCAATTTTCGATAAATGTCGAACCTGTGTTCCATAAAATTGGGCACACACTTTGAAATGAAACTAACGTAGATAAATCATTCCAATATTTTGCAATATTTTCTCAATTTTAAGTATATTTAAATTTTAAGTATAATATTATATTTATAATAATTTAAGTATAAATATTATATTTTAAATATACACCTAGGCAAAACAAATGACAAGTTTATTACTTCTTAATGATTTCTATTACCGAAGTTCGAAAAGAAAGCGATGAATTATCGTGTACGGTTCGGTCACTCGTTATGGTCCGCGCAACCAGTTGCCAGCGCAAGAAATTTTTAACGAATCTTTTTATTCTTTCCTTTCGTATGTGTCTACTAATAAAAAAGTAGGAACACCGTGTATAACGTCGATGTATCCGAAAGCCACGGTCTCTCTTCTGGTTGTCAATCGACTGCTCCACTAAACGGTAGTTTAATTACATCCGATTACCGATTTACTTCATTGCGCTCGACCTAGTTTTCCGCAACGACACGCGACACTCGAAATGTTGTGTATCGTAGCATCCACGGTATCGAGGAGTTGTGTAAAATCAGTCGAGTGCAAAAGTTTACGTGCCGTGGACGCCTGGATGGGCAAATTAATGGATATCCGAGAAAATATGGACTGGAAATCTTAATCGAGGCATATAATACCGTGCACGCGATCTCGGTGTTTCCACGAAATTGCCGATTCGCCGGCAAAAGGGAAAAGCACATGTACGTACGTACGACTCTCGAGATATTTCGTGATATTTCTAGAGCTTCTACGGACGGATCGTGTGTCATGAAACGCGAGCTGATTCCGGTTCGAACGATGGGAAGGAAAGTTGGAAACAGAAACAGAGAAAAGGAATGAAGGGTGACAGGAAACAAGAGGTGTAGACGAAGACCTACTAGCTTCAACGACCAAAGCCGAAAGAGAAGAATGGAACAGAATATGGACTACGAATAGAACCAAAATACAAGATATAGCACACCATTTTTACCAAAAAAATACCAAACAACAATATAAGATCCCGTTTCACACCAAGGAATTGAAGGAAACGAAAAAGCCGACTCCTTAGCCAAAGAAGCAACAATCGACCAAACAAAAGAAACCAACATCCCAATTCCACACCAAGACCTACTAGTTTCAACGACCAAAGCGGAAAGAGTAGAATGGAACAGAATTTGGACTACGACAAATAGAACCAAAATACACGACATAGCACACCATTTCTATCAAAAAATACCAAACAACAATATAAGCAGAAAAGAAAGGATAGCTATGACTAGACTTCGAATCGGACACTCCAAGATCACACACGAGTACCTCTTAAGCAAAACAGAACCACCTTTCTGCAACTAACAAAATCATCACCCAACACCTGCTATATTAATGCCGAAAATACCGAAACATAAGAAGTAAATACGGATTAAACGAAAGCACCGCTCTAACCTGCCAGAAACAATAAAAGAAAGTTATCAATTATCTAAAGGAGACCCAACTACTAGACCAGATATAAAGAGACAATTTCAACTACGAGGTCGCTAAAGACCTTGTAATCAATGCGACATTAAGCCCCATATAAAAAAAAAAAAAAAAAAACAATATAAACAGAAAAGAAAAGATAGCTATGACTAGACTTCGAATCGGACACTCCAAGATCACACACGAGTACTTCCTAAGCAAAACAGAACCACCTTTCTGCAACTAACAAAATCATCACCCAACACCTGCTACATGAATGCAGAAAATACCGAAACATAAGAAGTAAATACAGATTAAACGAAAGCACCGCTCTAACCTGCCATAAACAATAAAAGAAAGTTATCAATTATCTAAAGGAGACCCAACTACTAGACCAGATATAAACAGACAATTTTAACACGTCGCTAAAGACCTCGATCGTAATCGATGCGACTCTAAACCCCCATATAAAAAAAAGGAGGTGTAGAGCGGATGTCCGAAGGGTTGGCGGGAAACACGTAGCACCGGTAGGTGTTTCCCGTTGGGATCGCCTTCTAGGAGAGACGATGGAGATACGCGTTGCCGGAGGATGAAAAATGAGAGGCGGGCAAACGTTATTGCGCGTCGAGCGGCCACGAGGGCAAGATACACGGAGGAAGAAAGCGAATTATGTTCAGCACTCGGATAAAGTAGCCCCTCGTTGCAACCTATCGTGCGATAAAAATCTATCCGCGTGTACGGTTAATGATGTACGACTTTCCTATATCGAATCTTTACGCGTGCACCTGGTGTGCGCCTTGTTTCGATCGAAACTGCGAGTCTTCGGGCTCGCGGTGGTTCCGTTGAAATTTCGAATATTCCGATCGGATAATTTCCAGACGATTGGTTTTTGGAATCCGGGCGACGCGAGGCTGCGCTACATCGACGTTTCACGATCGATTTCGGACGTTAGAACGGTCACCAAATTTCACGGCGTGGGATAATGGGACGGGACGATGTGCAAAATACAGATATAAGTCAACACAGTGGACGTGTAAATGATACGACTTTTTTTTCTTTTTCTTTTTTGTTTTTGGTAGTTGCTGGCGCAGGATTAATTCGCCAGACGCATTTACAATTCAAAATTCGCCTATTCGCCGTTGGCGTTCGATCCAACGGGGACGTAAAAATTCCCCGTCGAAGATCGGATGGCACTCGACGGACAAGCTGTCGCGCTTGACTTTCTAGATTCCTTTTTTTTTTTTTCGTCTCTTTTTTTTCTTCCTTAAGCTGCCTCGTGGCTACCGTTTTGAAAGCGGAGAGAACTGGAACGTCCAGCGGCGACCATTTGCGAACGATAAAAATGACGTTTTTATTATTTTTTTTTTTTTTTTTATTTGCTCCATTGCGAGAAAAGTGTTCGAATGCTGTTCGATCTCGGCTGATTTCCATTTCTACCATCAATAAACTGATTTACAGTGATGAGGGCAAAACTGGAACGCACACGTGGATTTTTAAACGTTGATAATAAATATTTTATCAAATGTTCGCATGTAGAGCACAGGAGAAACAAAATATGTACTGCTCTGTAGGATGTTTTGGCTTTTCAAAAAAAATCGTATGACCTTATGACCATATAAATTTATATTCACAATTTATATTCACCATTCTGGAGAATATAAATTGTTCCCGTAGAGTCAGTTTTGCGTTGAAATTAATTTAAATGAAACATTGTCGGTATTTTAAATCGTTTTAAAACATAAAGCTTTTTTTTCATTACCCTGAATTCGTTTTTCTTTCCAAGATATTTTAACAATCATATAGGAAATGGAAAAGTATTCTTTTTTTCAAAATTGTAAAAATTATATGTTAAAAAATTTAATAGAATTAAATTCAACGTAAATATAAATTTTTTTAAATATAAAAAGTTGTAAAAATTCACATATATGTTAAACAATTCAATATAATTAAATTTAATGTAAATTGAATATAATGAATTTAATGTAAAACACTGAAAAATTTTATTTACGATTAAATTCGTTACGGTCTTGAAGGTCAAAGTTTTTCATTTCCAGCAACTCCTTAAAATTTTCTGTTCTCTTTCATTATTTTATAGAACAACAAATTCTAACGTTTCGTCGTTTAAACTTAATATTCAGAGTTCGAAATTGCAAGTTTTAAGGAATCTCGTTGCAAGAGAAAATTGTGAAAAAAAAATTTTTCAAAGACAAATTTGAATTTTTGCAATCTTCGAGAATAAAGGCTGCACGATGCAAAAATATCTTCGACTTTGGACAGTCAAAGCAGAAGCTTCGTGCTTTAAAGTGAAACCATGTGTAGATTCTTACATGATTTTCTTGCTACGAAGTTACAACAGTTGTACAAAGCCATTATGCACTGTATATTCGAAACCGTGTGAAATATCGTGACGAGTCTCCATCCAAATTTCTTCCTCGTCGACGCTGGGTTTTCGAGCTTTGCTCGTTGTCAAAGTCTCGTGTTGTGACACGATCTGTCTAATTGACTCGAAGGGTGCTGAACATACTCGTTCCAAAACGATTTATTTATGCAGATGCGTCCAGACCCCGAGAGAAAACCTGTTCCCGGATCTGTTCCGGGACGGGTTTCCGTTTCCCGACTCGTTAAGGCGACACCGTCCCGCAGCCAGAAAAGTGCATAAGCCTGTTGCGGCCACCCGATGCTCTTACCCCTTCCTCGTCTATTCATGGTCTTTTTCTCTTTTCATCTCTTTCTCCCTCTCTTGTTTACACACACATTTTCTCTGTCTTTCTAATTTGTCTGTGTCCATCTCTCTCTCACTCTCTCTCTCTCTCTCTCTCTCTATTGATATCTTTGGTCTTTGTCTGTCGACTTTCAAGCTGCATTTCCCCGAAACCTACATTTCACGAGGTCGTCTCTGCCTCGCGGACCGTTACCGAAGGAACCTCTGATTCGTCTTGAAATTTTGGTGCCCGATGAGAATGCCTCGCCAGCTTTTGTTCGTCGGTTGCTCTCGTTCGCTCGCGGACAAGGACAAAGTAACGGGACCAGATAGGTGAGACAATAGTGCGCGAAGATTAACTCCTTCAGGTACGAAGGACGCAAGGAACGTTTTAACCTATTTGAATCGCGAATAGGAGCATTCCATTCTCCCGTGTGCGTAATGATCGCTTCAGGATTTGATATTTGTTCTTTTATATTTACTCGCATATTTATACATTATTGTTTATATATTTGTTATATTATATTTTATAATATATAAAACAAATATATATCTGTTTATTTGCATATTTAAACATTATTGTTTATATATTTGTTATATTATATCTTGTAACAAATAAAACAAATATATATTTATTTATTTGCATAATTATACATTATTGTTTATATATTTGTTATATTATATTTTATAATGTATAAAACAAATATACATCTATTTATTTGCATATTTATACATTGTTGTTTATACATTTGTTATATTATATCCTATAATATATAAAACAAATATATATCTATTTATTTTCATATTTATACATTATTGTTTATATATTTGTTATATTATATTTTATAATATATAAAACAAATGTATATTTATTTATTTGTATATTTATACACTATATATATTACTTTTTTATATATTTATTAATCTAAAAATTATATATTATTATATTAAATATTATATATCAAATATTATATATTTATTAATCTAAATAAATATAATTATCATTATATATATTTATTTGCATATTTATACACTATTGTTTATATATTTGTTATATTATTTGCATATTTATACAATATTGTTTATACATTTGTTATATTTGTTATATTATATTTTATAATATATAAAACAAATATATATCTATTTATTTGCATATTTATACATTGTTGTTTATACATTTGTTATATTATATCTTATAATAAATAAAACAAATATATATTTATTTATTTTCATATTTATACATTATTGTTTATATATTTGTTATAATATATTTTATATTAAATGTATATTTATTTATTTGCAAATTTATACACTATATACATTACTTTTTTATATATTTATTAATCTAAATAAATATAATTATCATTATAGATATTTATTTGCATATTTATACATTATTGTTTATACATTTGTTACATATTTGCTATTATATTATCCTTTGCACTCTCATATTTTATTACAGACAGCCGGTATTAATAAAAAATATTCAAATATTCAAATTGAGACAAAACTACGAATAACTTGGTGAATTAAATACAGTCACCGAAATAATGTTTGTATTCATTATGTTATTCTTTGCCCTCTGGTATTTTATTATAAATGAATAATTTTATCACAAATGAATATCACGTCGATCTTTTCTCGCGTTGAGTCCATTATGAATTACTATGATCGGGATTTCAAGCTACTAGAAGAGATTATCATTGACGATATAATATAAAAATAGTAAAGATATTTATTATAAGGCTCTCGCATTTTGATCAAGATCTGCAATCTCGATAGAGATAAATTTAAACGTAAAATTTTCAAGGTCATGTTCTTTACGTATCTGAACGTACTTTTTTACCACTTATACGATACGATAAAAGAAAAAAAATATAATTACATGGAAGAAGGAACATCAATGACCTTGAAAACTGACCTTGGAAAAAATATATTCCTACCACTTATTGGCCTTTCGATGCCATTCACGTTAAAAAATATTTTTTGCATCATCATAATTTGAAAGGATATTTAGATGGCCTCAGTTAAATGGACCACCCATATACATGCAATCGAGATCAAATAATCAGAGTGAGAGAGAGAGAGAGAGAGAGAGAGAGAGAGAGAAAATCGAATAATAATAATAATAATAATAATAATAATAATAATAATAATAATAATAATAAGAGAGAGGACAAGAAATGCTTACACTCATGCCGGTGTAATAATATACCGTGTGGTAAAAACGATATACGCGAAAATTGTATCACGAGTGTTAACCACTTGCGCTGGCATTTTGCGGACCATAACGAGTGGCCAAGCATACAGTATACAATAATTCGTCGCTTTCTTTCGTCAATATAATATCACTGGATAGAAATGATTGAGAAGTAATAAATGTTTTGCCTGTTTTGTTTCACTCACGTACACTTAAAACCACAGACTGAAAACCGAAATATTTTGAGGTTTAGGTATTATACCGGTAAACTGAAACCGAAATATTGTGAGGTTTAGGTATTATACCGGTA
>NW_025110148.1:234588-247052 GCF_011392965.1 Frieseomelitta varia
AAATAAAAAACTAATAAAAAAGCTAATAAAAATAAATAAAGTGTACGTGTATAAGCGTCGTCAAATTTACTATACAGCTTTGTGAAAACATTTAATCATTGTCTCCTTTTCCTTTTCTAATATATTACTATTTTATTTACCGGTATTATATCGGATTCATACCGATATTATACCGAAACACATCTACCGACTTAACATCGTTACACCGGTATTCGCAATATTTCGGTTTCATCAAACCGATATCGAATATTAACCTAAAAATACCGGTATTTTTCCGTAATCCGTAATACCGATTCGGTCTCTGCTTAAAACTGACAAAGTATTACAATTTGCGACAATTTCCGGCACGTTATTCCAGCGCAAGAGGTTAAACGAAAATGGCGGACGGCAGAAGAGAAGGTTCCTTTAAATAATCATTAAAACGCCTCGTACATTCCCATTTCCCATTCGACGTTCCTTGCACGGATTAAATGCCAGGGCATTGGAAACGGGGCACGCGTGATAGTTAAATGGACCGGCTTAATCCAACGATTTAATTAGCGAGACCCCGGCGGCGCTGAGACAAATTAACGGATCAAGCCTGGCAATTTCGCCGAGGAAGGACGAGCGAAAACGATCGGAGGTACGTAGTTTCGCGGTGCGCCGGTGGCGGGCGTATATAATCGAGAGTCGTTGGGTGTTTGCGCGGCATGGTGCAGCAGCGCGCGCGCGTAACTCGAAGTCCCGTCGTTGGCCAAGAAGAGGAGAAAAAGCACGGCAAAAGGAAGAAGGCGAGGCCCGGTTGGACGGTGTTGCACGGCGAGAGAGATCGTGGTCGTATCGCGCGATCGAAGGCGCACAAAGCCTCGACAGTGAATTACAATCGCCGGTAACGCGTAATACCGAGAAATAACGCGGGGGTCAGCTCGTAGGCCGGTCGTAAATAATAATAGAGTTAATGCGGCGTCCAACCGTTCTCGGATGATTTATCAAAGCGGCGCGGGCCGCGCTCGTGGAAACGACGACGGGTCGCGGATAAATCTGCATTTTCGCGATCGATGTCGTCGAGCAAATGAGAGAAACCAATACCCAATGTTCCAAGGGACTGCAGCGCGGAGCCGATTCGTTTGGCAATCGCGTCGGTCGGTGAGTATTCGTCGACGACGAGGTGGAGAGACGAGGAGCGTAGGATATTAGATCCTGTTCAGCCGGCGTCTTAAATTTTGCATCCGCCTGGATCACTGGGTCAAGGACGCAAGAACAACGCTTTGTCCGCGCTCCCGGCTCGCCGCCCGATATTATTTACTCTCGAATCGTACTATGTAGCCGTGCGAGTCGAGGGGCCGCCGAGGGGTCGAGGTCAACGCGGCTGCAACGCGCCATGGACACCTTTTTCTTCGAGTCTCGCCTCACCCGGATACGGAGGACCCGTTCTGCCTGCCAGCTGGAAGTGGAAAAAGGCGACCGGCCGATCGGTGAACCATCTCTCGTCGCTGAAACCTTGGAGACTTCTTTCTTTGGAATCTGATCTCCGTGTTGGAGACGTCGCGTCGTGTATTACAAATTTTATTCGTTCTAAACGAGAATAAGAGGAGGAGTGGGGACGCAGATTGGCGGAGACAGTAAGCGAGGAGAGCGCGGGTATTGCGACGGCGATTGCGGATCGCTGGCTCCTTCTCTCCCACAGCTCGTCGCCCGTGGAGTGGGTGTTCGAAAGGCAGGAAAAGTGAAAGCCACGGCGCGTAACGATCTGAACTATATCTCGTTTCAGTGGTACGAACAGTTAGGAGAGACGTGGTAGAAAAAGAGAGTGTGCAGAGCCGCGGTGAGAAGTGAAGAGAAGGAGAAAGCGAGAGGGAACGACCTGCACTCTTGAACTATCGGTCTACGAATGTAGACCACGGCAGGGTGTCGCAACTGTGTCTGCCTCCTGTTCGCCGCCTCCTCCTACACCTTTTTCTCTCCCGCCGCGTTCGATCTTACGTTTTTTCCGAGCTGAAACGCGAAGAGGCGGCGAACAATAAGGAGGGGAAACAACAGGGTTTCTCGCGTCCGTTACGTAATTAACGCGGCGTAATTCCAGTCTGCGCGAGGAAAGGAGCAAACAACGGGGAGGAGGGGCCTCGAATCTCGTTCTCAGCTCGAAACCTCGTAAAAAAACGAATATTCACGAGCGTAGGCAATTTGCCGCGAGAAACGTTTCTCGACCGGCTAATGAGAGGCTTGTGAATACGCGCGCGAAACACGAACGCCGCCGCGGAGCCGCCTCGGACACGCACGTGCGCGTAACAAAGGAGATTCACACGGTCCGATTACGGGCTGCCTTTCCGGATGCCGATTTTTAGCTGGACATTGACTTCTCCAATTCTCGGGACGAAGATTGCCAGCGGAGATTTGAACACTAGGTTTGCAGACGTTTCTTGTGTAGCTTCAGGGACTGTCGATAATTGTGTCGAAATCCACAAGATTGGCCACTATTCTACTATACTTTTTTATACTATAATTTCAATTTTGAATTGCATCTTATTGATGTTATTAGTAATATTAATAGTAATTACATCTTATTAATGTTAATAGTAATATTAATTACTATTACTTAATATTAATAGTAATATTAAGCTAGTAATATTAAGCTTATATTAAGCTAGCAAAATTTAGCTTATATTAAGTTAATAATATTAATAGTAATTAATAGTATTATATTAAGCTAATATTAAGCTTATATTAAGCTAGTAATGTTAATAGTAATTAATAGTAATATTAAGCTTATATTAAGCTAATAATATTAATAGTAATTAATAGTATTATATTAAGCTAATATTAACCTTGTAATATTAAGCTTATATTAAGCTAGTAATGTTAATAGTAATTAATAGTAATATTAAGCTTATATTAAGTTAATAATATTAATAGTAACTAATAGTATTATATTAAGCTAATATTAAGCTAGTAATATTAATCTTATTAATGTTAATAGTAATATTGCTTTTTTAACTTTATTTGAACGAAAAATTTTAATTTATATGCAATATCGTAAAGGTCCAAATAAATTATTATTATATTTATTTCAACCTTTTAGTGATATATTAATGTTAATTTTTTACAGAAATATTTTATTTGAGATTAAATAAAATATTTTATCATAGACCTATGTTTATAATTTTTGTATCGTCAATATTGTGATTAACTTATCCATTTACAATGATATAAATATAATATATAGAATAATTTTTATATTATTTATTATAAAATCAAATGTTTATCCAATTTTGATTATTAGACGAGCTTCAATAAATAATTATCCTACATTAGGAATAACACGTTTAATTTCACAAATAATTTCATTTAAAGTTCTAATATTTTTAATTTTTACATCTGCTAGAAACATATAAATATTTTGCACGTTACAAGATAAGACGCGTCCGCAAAGGAGAATAAAAAGAAAATTGACGAGTAAAGGAATTATTTATTTTAAAAATAAACTTAATTGTACGCCATCGATGTATAAATTTATAATTTTTTTAATTAAACGAAATGTTTATTAGATTAACGTTATGAAATATATGCAGTGATCTCTTTTTGATAAAGTAGGATAGACACTGAGATCACCGTTTTCGAGTACATCGTCGCAATTGAGACATTAGATTTTCAAAACAGTAAAAGATACCTTCTTGTCTTGAAAGTAAATCCTACGATTTCTACTTTTATGTTATTTTTATTTTTATTGCTGGAATAATAAACTCACGAATAAAACAAATTTTTTGGGATTATATACATATGGAATTAGTCGATCAATTTATTCTCAGGTATACATCATACTTTCAAAATTAGAGATTTGAAAGAAAACAACGATTTATTATCATTATTTTTATTATATCTATTACCATAATTATATATTAAATAATTATAATTAATATATTATAATTATTATTATTGTTATATCTATATTTATTAATATTATTCTTATTAACAAAAGTCAACAAAAATTGTCAGAAAACGATAGTAAAGATTTTCTCGCTCAGTTTGCTAATAAAATCAGAAACCCGTTAAAATGACGGGTGTTGTAAACCTAGTGTTAAACACAGGCGGCGACGTGTTCTATCGAGCGAGGATTTATCAAGCAGTCGACGAACCGCGATGGAAGTCTCGGACAAGTGAAAGTTGCTCGACGGACGGAACGTTCGAAAGAGACAAAAGCGGCGAACAAAGACCGTGGAAGATAAAGTACGAAAGAGAGTCCCCGTTTGTTTTCTAGCGGCGTGTACGAGCGTACTGCGATCGCAATTACCCGAGTTCTTTTTTCGCCTGCTACCTGACACCTTCGATTTCCCTGCTCCGGCGATTGGCAATTAACGCCAATCTGTCCCACCTCGGGAAGGAACGTTCGAATGGGCGAAAGCCTCGGTTCGCTAATCAAAGATCCTCGAGTTCTTCCAATTAAACTCTTGCTACGCACGTCGAGAACTTTTTGTCCCAATGAATTGCAATATTTCCTCAGTTTTGTATATGTTTGAGTATATTCAAATACACAGACAAAACATTTATTACTTCTTAATAAATTTTATCCAGTAATATACCGACGAGTTCGAAGGAAAAGCGACGAATTGTTGTGTACGGTTTGGTCACTCGTTACGGTCCGCAATCAGTTGCCAGCGCAAGTGGTCTAAACCGATCCGCCGAGTCTCTGAAGGTGTAACCGGATTCTTAGTCGCGGCTGTTATCACTGCAATAGGACACAAAGGAGTAGCTAATTACGATCGAGCAAAAGGAATTGAACACAGATGTTCGTCTGTATCTTATTATATAGGCCATCAAATCTCAATTTTCAAATGTTCGTCGTTGTGTCATATTATATAGTATTAATCGTTCGTAAAATGAACTAAATTACATGTTACGTATGTAATTGAACAATGTCAGAAGTTTTTTGCTCATCCTTCAAACTATAATTTACTAGCGTTTTATCAAAAAGTGTTTAGATTCTTATAATGAGATATCATCGTCGTATCATTATAAAAAACAAGCGAGTCATCACTTCCAGACTATCGGATTAAAAAATGGTCCAGTTTTTTCGGCAAGAATTGATTTACTATGAATTGGGTTAGGAAATATTTTTCCAGAGAATCATGCCAACCAAATACAAAAGAAAATCTAACAGGATTAGAGGATTATGGGCCTTTGGAGTTTTGAAAGATCAGGACTGAGAAATAATAATTGAACTATTTATAACGAGTCGCACCAGCTGAAGCGTACATACGAATGTGTGTATATATATATATATATATATATATATATACACACACAGTTGTCAAGGAGATTTAACAAAATGTAGGGATAATATAATATATAATAATCATAATTATAATATATAATAATCTCATCAAGGAGATAAATATTCATTCGATTTTCAGCAATTACAGAGAATAGTTTAGTTAACTAAGTCGTTACTTACATCATATAATAAAATATATTTTTTTTTGCATTAATCATATTTAATACAAGTACGGAAAAATAAAATACGGAGTTATTCCTTTACTTTGTAGTATGGTGATTGTATTAATTATAATTAATATTAATATCTTATTATGGTAATATTATAACCTAATAATTATAATGTAATATAATATTAATATAATATATATAATTAGGTATTAATATATATTATATATTAATATATAATATGTAATATTAATACCTTGTATTAATTATAATTAATATTAATATCTTATAATGTTGATCAATTAATACATTTACCATGCTACAAAGTAAAGGAATGACTCCGTATTTTATTTTTTTGGACTTGTTCCGTTAAATATGATACCGTTCATATTTAATACAAGTCCAAAAAAATAAAATACGGAGTTATTCCTTTACTTTGTAGTATGGTAAATGTAATAATTGATCAACATCATAAGATTATAATTAATACAAGGTATTAATATTATATATTATATATATATATAGACATCGATCATATTTAATACAAGTCAAAAAATATATATAGACATCGACCATATTTAAGATGCAATAATTCTTATATATAAAAAAAAACAAAGGTGGACCATCATTTTCCAATTTACTCTAGTCCACGACGAAAAGAAAAAAAAAAAAAAGAAGACAAAGTCGGTTTCTTTTAAGAGATTCGTGTTCCCTCGCGAAGGGAACTCGGCTATCAGCGGATGAGTAGACAAGCGAAGGGAACAACGTCGCGAAGATAGAATCGGAACGTGTGTTGTTAAACGCTATCAAGCTTATCCAGTTTATCTCCGTTGGCAGGAGCTAGCGCACGCGAGCACGCGCCGCGGTTAAACGGACAAGATAATATAGAGGGGAAGAGATTTAACGCGGTGTCTGGTGTGCTCAGGAGTAATACAGGAACCGATCGAACACCGAGTCCCACCGGTTTATTTACGGCCATTCGGTAGTGGCGAATCTATCGCGTTCCACACGATTGAGACCTCGAGACACGGCGTGTTGAAATCGAAAGCGAATCGTATCGAAATCGAACGGCTATTCTATAGCGATCGACGATTATAATTTTCCAGCTGTTCCCTATCTCCATTCACGCGTTAGAAAAAAAAGAAGAACGATTCTTTGAGATCGTCGAGCGAACAAGCGCGCGCGCGGCGAATCGTACCGATTATCACGTCTACAATGCACTTTCATTAACGATTCGAAAGCGATTCGATTAACACGCAGCGAGCATTCGACCGAGTTCTCGCTTTCCCCTCTCTCCCTCTGCTCGATTTATCCTTCGTGGAAAGGAACGAAGACCAGAACGAAGCGGGAACAACTATTTATCGGCGACGTGCACCGGTGATTGATGGCACATCTCCGAGGCGTGATAAAAACGAGCGTTTATTCAGGACTCGCTGGATCGAGTCTATCGGCTCGCTAATTGGACGACGAAATGTCACGGCAACTGTAACCGATCGTTCGTTAGCCCTCTGCGCCTCTGCACGAGTGCGACCTCTCGTCCGCTCGATTATTCATCGCAATTAACGGCGATTAATAACCTCTGTATTGTAATAAATTGTTCAAATAATAAAGAGACGTCTCTGATTTGCTGCTTTATCGGCCAGTTCCTCGAGTATTTTATCTGTTGGCTTAAAAAGAACTTATTTGAGAAAGGATGCTAGAAACAACATTTTTGAAACGCGCGGGTGAATTCATTTCGCTGTTAAATGGGAGTTTTTTTTTCTTATGTTTTTTTCTTATATTGAAGATTCTTCTTTCTCTCAGTTGTTGCCAGAAAAGACACATAAAGTATATGTTTGACTTTGCCCAAAAATATTAACATAATTGAATAATTGAAGATATCTATTGACCCTGAAACAATCGTAAATATTGCACGTACAAATTGAAATAAATTTCAATAAATTAGAAAATTATTTTAAATTTAAACAAATCAGATTTGTACAATTATGTCTCTATCCAAACAGAAATTAATATTAATACCCATCTATTTTAAGCAATTGTAAAAAAACGAAAGTCTGACATCAGTTGTATCGATGGATTCGATTGTTAAAATAATAAATTTATAAAACTTATTTATATTGAATGATAGCTTTAATAAATAATATTTCTTACATCTCAATTGCCAACTCAAAATAAATAAGTGAAAATATTTATTAACGCTAGAATAACCGTATCAAAATGTTGTACATACAAATCATTATGTTGTACATACAATCAAGTCTCTGTTCAAATAGAACATTAATAGAAATTAATATTGATTTCGACAAGAATACTCGGTATCTTCTAAACAGTTGTAAAGTAACGAAAGTCTAAAATCCGTGCATGTTGATACGTTCGATTGTTATAGTGTCAAAGTAATAAAAGCGTGCAGTTGTTTATAAAACTTCTATAATGACAGTCGCAATTCTTTCTTACGTAAATGATATTTCTTATACGCAACTGTTATTTCAATTTTTTGCCAGGAAAGAAAAAAGGTTCACTTGATCGTTAAAGCGAGAAATTAATCGGAGGAGGTAGGGAAAATTATACATTCGCGAGCTAACAATAAACTATTTAATATGTGCGGCGACTACTGAAATGTTTACGTGAAACGCTATAGTAAGCAAACAGTAAAAATAATCTATATGATTTAAAGTACATTGCATACCATTTCATCTGATAAATTGGATATGATAAAATACTTAAAATATGAAGAAAATATATACTTTTTAATAAAATATATAATATAATATTAATATTATACTACCATGTATATGATAAAATATTTAAAATGTGAAGAAAATATACACTTTTTAATATAATATATAATATAATATATATTATATATATAATAATATAATATAATATAATATATAATATATATAATTTGATATAACGTTCTCTTTTAAAAAGTACAAGAAGCCAAGAATGTCGATTCTTTCCGTCTTTGCGTCGGTTGATTTCTCATTTTAAAAACCAAATGAAGCTTCTCAGAAGGAAAGAAAGAAATTTGGAAATAACGAAAAATTGGAAAAGAGCCGCCAAACTATGATAAAAAAAAATTCGCCGGGTCACCTTTTGAATCGATGAAGCGTGCAACTGAAAGCTAATTAAAGATTCACCAGATACCGAATTTTTCATAAAGGACAGAGTCTCGACCAAGGAAAAAATGGTGGGCGAGTGTCGCAGATAACTCTGAAAGAATAACGGAGTAATCTCCGACGTGGACCAAGGTCCATTAAAATTCTCCGATACACGAGAGTTTTAAATTAGGTTATTACGTCCTCCGCCTGCGAGCGCACGGCCCCGAGACGAGAAATGGGAAAAATATCCTCCTTCCTCTTTTCTGCAGTTTCACAAAGTTGCGAATCTCCGCCGGCGGACGTTCGATACATTTTAATTTACCGCAACACGTAACTCCCCCAGTCCTTTCGAAGTTATTTCCCGACAAAACATTCGGGCATGTAGCCGTTGGTTCCGCCGCGAAAATATGGCGGAAAGCGGAATATTTATGCAGCGTTGTTTCCCCTTCAAACATCTCTCGGGCCGAAAACGAGGCGGAAGTTTCGCATGGCTGGGAAGAAAGCTCCCAGCAATTTAAATTCTCCCGGTTGCTGTTTTAAGATTCTCGATCGAAATCTCGTTATAAAAATTCCTCGAAGGGAGGAAAATGTCGCGTTCGAAGTGAGAGGATCTTTCGATCGTTTTGAGTCACGTCGTTCGATTAATTATTCCGAGTGGAAATGACTGCAGAGACGAGAAGCAGGTCGTTTTCCACGTAGCGAAAAGTCCCTAAATGTAAAAGTTGCATAACACAAATATGGTGACAGTTCCATACGTTAATATACTTTCTGTTATTTTAACGCAGATTTGACAAGATACATAAGTTTTAGATTTCTATTCGTAGGAAACTCTGGAAGAAGAAGTTTACAATACGCAAAATGAATTGACTACGAAAAGTCAAAACTGTGTGTAAAGGAATCAGAGCGACGAAGCAGAGTCGACGTGAAATTCCGTTCACAATCTCGACATCGACTGATAAAAGGAGGACGATGCTTTGAAATGGGCGACTTTACGTTTCGTACATTTGTTACTATTTTTTAACGAAGCATCTATGCATTTTTTGTTACGTGATTTATCTCAATCTTACTACAAAACACACTGGCAAAGTTTGAACAGCGAAATACACTGTCTGTGTGTAGCGAGACGTTGATTTTTTGAACGTTTAACCCCTTGGCGCTGGCAACTGGTTCGCGGACCATAACGAGTGACCGAACCGTACACAGTAATTTGTCGCTTTTTCTTTTTCTTTTCGAACTCGTCGGTATGATATCACTGGATGGAAATTATTGAGAAGTAATAGATTTATTATTTGTTTTGCCTGGGTTACATTTAAATATACTTAAAACTGAGAAAATGTTGCAATTTTGGTACAAAAAATTCTCGACGTGCGTGGCATCGACAGCGCCACGAGGTTAATCCGTGCTCTGGATTCGCGTGCACGCTCGTGGCCAAGAGTGAATAACGAACGAAAGGAGAGACCAAAGGGAAAAAGCTGCGTGGATACGCGCACCGAGAACGAAAATGGTAGACAGAAACGAAGAAGAAGAAGAAGAAGAAGAAGAAGAAGAAGAAGAAGAAGACAAAGAAAACAAGTATAGATCACGTATGAGGCAGATTGCGGGGTACTGGCCAATCATGGAATCAGGTACACGTGCAGTACCAGACGGTGTACCGTAGAATACGTCTTATTATAGAACCCATGGGGTTTCAGGGACCGTTCCGTCGTCCGAGTGGCGAGGATACGCGAGACGAAGACAGAGACGGAATGAAAAAGAACAGCCGGGAACAACGGAGAGGAGAAACGAGTATATTGCAAGGGCGTGTCCGTCGACCTGCGAGGTCAACATTGTTACCATCATTATTGATACAGCTCTCGACGTTGGCTTCTCTCTCTCTCTCTCTCTCTCCCTCTTATTTCTACGCTAGAGTTTTCTAATGGTCGCGATGCTCTTTGCGACGACGCTGCTTTCGTGGATTGCTTCAAGAGAAAAAAAAAAAAAAATGAAGAGAGTGGCAAGAAAGAGAGAGGGATAAGAAACAGAGGAGGATGGAAAGATAGAGAGAGAGAGAGAGAGAGACAGAGAGCAATAAATTTCCCTCGTTCCTCGAGCGGTCCCTATATTTTCTTTATCCATCGCAAAACCGACATACACCGGCGAATGGCGCAGCGCCTCGTACAATGATACTTGGAAAAAGCGTGGGATGATATATCCGCGCTGGCCGTGCAATTAATTATTCGCTTTTTCTCTATATCGCGACGGGATTAACGCCGCTATCTACGCGTTACTATCTAATTGGTGAACGCAACGGAAATGCTCGCGGGGGCACGGAGCGCCGCAACGCGCGCAACTTTCAATTCGTTCCTCGTTACACGGACTTGGTGGATTGGTTGCCGCGTTTCTCCAACACGCGATACGCTTCTCGCAATATATTTTCACTCGTAATTGAATCTCTGGCCAAAGACGGACGAAACTCGCGAGCGGACGAGCGTTTACCAGCGTGAACGCGGCGACGCAGCTACCCCAAGAGCTTTTACCGTGACGTTGTTTTATCAAGAAGCCGATGGAATCGATGTTTCACCTCAGCGATCGCTTAGCTACGATGACTTTTGCTACGATCAGTTGCAACACCGGAATCCGAGCGCAAGATCTCTGGCTCTTATCGTGTCGAATCAGGCTCTCCTTGTATCTCGCTAGCACACATCGATGATTTCTTTTCTTACTCTAATTTCGTTGAATTCGTCGTTCGCAAGTCAGCCAGTCATCGTGCTGGTAATTACGAGTGGGGTCCGAGTCGAAAATGTGAAGAAATGGATTTATTTATCCACGAGGTTGGTTTAGGGAAAGTTAGCAAGTTGTGAGGTTAGTTGAGAAAAATTTTCAAACAAATTTGTGATTCTCGAAGAAATTATTTTTCACAATAATGATGTTAGCATATAAGAATGAAATTGAAGTCGATAGATAAGTCATTAAACTTCTTGTTTATTCTGATAACGGCCTAGGTCACGTTCTTATTTTCTCTTAAAATAAATTTGTGAGATTCCTGAAGAAATTATTTTTCACAATAATGATGTTAGTGTATAAGAATGAAATTGAAGTCGATAAATAAGTCATTAAACTTCTTGTTTATTCTGATAACGGCCTAAGTCACGTTCTTATTTTCTCTTAAAATAAATTTGTGAGATTCCTGAAGAAATTATTTTTCACAATAATGATGTTAGTGTATAAGAATGAAATTGAAGTCGATAAATAAGTCATTAAACTTCTTGTTTATTCTGATAACGGCCTAAGTCACGTTCTTATTTTCTCTTAAAATAAATTTGTGAGATTCCTGAAGAAATTATTTTTCACAATAATGATGTTAGTATATAAGAATGAAATTGAAGTCGATAGGTAAGTCATTAAACTTCTTGTTTATTCTGATAACGGCCTAGGTCACGTTCTTATTTTCTCTTAAAATAAATTTGTGAGATTCCTGAAGAAATTATTTTTCACAATAATGATGTTCGTATATAAGAATGAAATTGAAGTCGATAGATAAGTCATTAAACTTCTTGTTTATTCTGATAACGGCCTAAGTCACGTTCTTATTTTCTCTTAAAATACATTTGTGAGATTCCTGAAGAAATTATTTTTCACAATAATGATGTTAGTATATAAGAATGAAATAGAAGTCGATAAATAAGTCATTAAACTTCTTGTTTATTCTGATAACGGCCTAAGTCACGTTCTTATTTTCTCTTAAAATAAATTTGTGAGATTCCTGAAGAAATTATTTTTCACAATAATGATGTTAGTGTATAAGAATGAAATTGAAGTCGATAAATAAGTCATTAAACTTCTTGTTTATTCTGATAACGGCCTAAGTCACGTTCTTATTTTCTCTTAAAATAAATTTGTGAGATTCCTGAAGAAATTATTTTTCACAATAATGATGTTAGTATATAAGAATGAAATTGAAGTCGATAG
>NW_025110148.1:247114-251357 GCF_011392965.1 Frieseomelitta varia
AAAATAAATTTGTGAGATTCCTGAAGAAATTATTTTTCACAATAATGATGTTAGTGTATAAGAATGAAATTGAAGTCGATAGATAAGTTATTAAACTTCTTGTTTATTCTGATAACGGCCTAGGTCACGTTCTTATTTTCTCTTAAAATAAATTTGTGAGATTCTTGAAGAAATTATTTTTCACAATAATGATGTCAATACGTATGTCTGGGATGAAATTGAAGCATCACGAGATCATCATGTTTGAAAAAACAAATTACTAGAATAATACCTAAAAAACATGAAATGGCTTAGTGATGCTTACTGGTCGGAACTGCAATATTAAAGTAGCATTGACAATTGTTCAGTATGAAGATAATAGTATTAAAACTGTAAATTACAAATATTTGGTATCTGATCATTCCTTTTTGCTGCGATAATCGTGATTTTTGGCTCGATAGAAGTGAACATATAGACATACTCAAACACTAAAATAATAAAACAATAGTATAGAATAGAAAATAGAACAGAAAAATAGTGTCGTAGGAGGAATTTATTTTCTATGAAACAAAGAGAGATTCTCTTTCAACAAGACCATTGAAAGGATCAATAACAAGCAGAGTAAAAAGTATCGAGGCAAAATCTGTCCGCTATTACAAATACAGTGGATGAGATTTTTAAAAATTGATACCCAATTCAAAGTTTTATCAAAATATTTGATTACTTCCACCATATGTATCAGGCCAATAACAAACTAAAAATATAAAAACACGATGGATTTATTGCTATACATTTCACCAATTTATCGCGAATATTTTAAAATACTCAATATTGAAAATTCTATTAAAATCACAATTACAAATAGTAAATGATTATGTCTCGTTTCTTTTAACAAAATTCATTATTTTTTCATTGTAATAAGATACCTTTTAGCCACTTAGTTAATTTTGAAAGTAGTCTAGCGTCGTTTGACATTCGAGGAAACACAATTTTACAACCAAAGAAAATATTTGAATATATATTTTGTTAGTACCAACGAAATAATCATTTTATACATGTAAAATCTCAAATAATCTCGAAACAAAAAATACATGACTTAGATTTGAATTACTTTCATAATTACTAAAGTACTCTTTTGCACGATAATTTTTAACTGAGCTACGCTTCCAACAAAACTGAACAATACGATAATTTGTGAAATTACGTAGACAGGGAATTTCAGACATTTTCATAGAATCGTACAAATTTTCGAATAATCGGATATCCTGGACACACCACTGTGACATGAAGGTCACAGGTTATCTAATTTTAAATATTTTTAAATTAATATATATAAATTAATTTAATAGAAATTACATGATTTACGTAATTATATTTACATACATATATACACATATATTTACATGTAATTAATTTAATAGAAATTACGTAATTTATGTAATTATATTTACATAGATACATATACATATATATATGTAAATATAATTACATAAATTACGTAATTTCTATTAAATTAATTAATTTAAAAATATTTAAAATTAGAGCAATTGTGTATGTGTGTGTGTGTGCGTGCATATATATATATATATATATATATATATATATATATCACAGTTGCTCTAATTTTAAATATTTTAAAATTAATACGTATTAATTAATTTAATAGAAATTACGTAATTTGTGTAATTATATTTACATATATATATATATATATATATATATATATATATATATATATATATATACACACACAAAACATTAATTTAAGTACTATTTAAGATTCTTTATATATAATATTTACATATATATATATATATATATATATATATATATACACACACAAAACATTAATTTAAGTACTATTTAAGATTCTTCCGGATAAACAAACATACCGGATAAACAAAAGCTATCACCGATCGCTATCACTTTCCTCGCGAAGTTGATCCTCGGTTACTCGAGGAGGTCAGATCATTTACCTTCCGTTTAACATCCGAGGGAACGTGGAGACAGCCGAGCGGAGCGACGCCGCACCGTTAAACATTTTTCACGCCGAAAGATCGCCCCGGCTGCGAGGTAAGTACCTACGTCTACAACGTCTGGCGTGCCTGCAATTTATCGTCCGCGCGGCAAATACATAATCTATCACGGTAGATAAGCCCGGATTAGTTCCCCTAAGCCCTTATCCGAGCCTCGTATCTCAGCGGTGCGCGACCTTCGACATTCTTCGCTGCCACGAAGACATCCCTTCTCCTCTTATTCCCCTCCACGAGCGCGAATCGTCTTCTCGCGCAATCAAACGAAAGACAAACAGCGTCCAGACGAAATTTCTCCCCGGTATAGTCAAGCCCGTACACGGAAACTAGCGTGAGAAGATTTTCGAAATACGTACGTATAAATAACATCCGCGTGATATTTTTATCGACGGTGTCTGTGATGCGAACGTTCGCAAGGAACGTGGGAATGTAATTAATTAGGCAATCAATTAGCGCGAGAGATGCGGGAGGAGGAAATGAAGCTGCGTGCACGAAAAGCGTGCACGTGTTCTTTCTGTTACGAAAGACGGAACACGAAGGGAAATAAACTGTCCCGTTTACGATCAATATCGTCGACCATTTCTTTTTTGTCCTTTTCGCGGAAACTGCGGACAAACCGCGTGCAACGATAACGTTCGCTGGCTCCTCTGTTCAAATGTAGCCGAAAGGGAATTTTTCGAAATTCGTTTCACGCTCCAGCACACATCACTTTGCTCCCATTCTTTTCGATTTCTGCTTTCGTTTGAAAAAATAAATAATTAACCGTTGCCGCCCGCGGCAAACTTTTTTTTATACATCATCTGCCAGCAATATTATTATTTTATTTATAAAATGTTATTTATTATAAATAATAAATAATATTATATATATATTAATATTATAATAATATTACAGTAATATTATTATATTGTTGTATATATTGTTATAAGTAATAAATATAAATCTTATTAATTGTTAGCAATATTATTTATTTATGAAGCATCATCTGCTTCAAATAAAATGATGATACAGCATTGCAAGTAATCATTCGAATGTAACAATTCGTATTTAATACGAAATTTTGTTGGTCATATCTGTCCAACGTGTGACACCGTTTAAATTTAAAGCAACCATCAACGTGCATTGCGGGTTTTGCTAGAACAAGTATAATGCACAAGAGTTAGTAACAGACAGTTTCAATCTTTGGAATAATAATATCCATCGTTTTTTTTTTTTAAACTTTCATAAGAAGCGATAAGAAGTCCGAATTATATGAATTATTATGAGTGTCAATTGACTCATTTATTCAGGACTGTCTTTAGACATTCCTTCTTCTCAAATTTTTTTGTTCTTCTTATGTCGTTGTTATGGCTTTCACTCTAGGCGTCTATTCAGGTATTATACTGTTATACATCGCATCATACAACACCAAACGTTCATTATAATTATCCTTATATTATAATTATAAAAAGAGAAAGTCCGAATTGTTAAAAGGGTTAAAAAGAAAGAACAAAAAAACTGCGTAGAATTGAAACACCAAAAATACACAAAACATTTGGAAGATGATCTCTGTTTAAATTCTGTATTTTTCTTCTTTTTTCTTTTATTATTATTTGCGTTGAATTTTCTGTATTTTTCTTCTTTTTTTCTTTTATTATTATTATAATTTGCGTTGAACGTTCGTGACAAGGTTCATACAAAATCGACAATTGCAATATCAGTCGTCTGTCACGGAGCGCAAAATTTCAGAAGCAATTAATTTGCGCTATTAACGGGTCATTAAAAGCTATAGTGCCTTAGCAGCGCGATTACCATTCCCGGACTAAATATCCCCGAGGCTCTCGTCAAACCACACGCCGATAACAATCACGTTAAAATAGGCGGAATTCGACATATCACGCAGTCGAATGAAACGTAATTGACTCGGTGATATCGGTGCTCGAAAAATGATCGTGCAACGATCGTACGTTAACCCTTTGACTACGGCAGACTTTAAAACGTACCAGCCGTACCATACGATAGGAATTCAGTCGCAACCTACACCGAGAACGACGAAACTTTTCGTTAGGCGTGCTTTTCTGAGAAAGTACATTGAAATAATCGAAATACTGAATCCCACTACATTAAACCAATATTATTTATTTATTCGTATTCTGCATCGAATTGTTAGTGCACGTACTAAAAATTTAACATTGGCGTTAAGCTTTTTATAACAATCGTCGAGGAGATTTATAAATAATCGTTAGGGACAT
>NW_025110149.1:0-44224 GCF_011392965.1 Frieseomelitta varia
GCGTGCAGGCTTGTCTTCAAATGCAAGGTGGTCATTTCGAGCATCTTTTGTAAAAGTAATTAAAACAGAAAATTCATTATATTTTATAAATGAAGACAGATAGGACATATATTTATTTGACTCTTTTTCACTATTTTTAGGCGTACAATCAGCTCCCACAAGTTACGAAATACCCTGTGTAAAGAATACTATGATTCTCGAAAGCGACTGGATCGTGTAATTGCAAAGTTACGTCGACAATCGCCAGTAAATTATTATTATCGGAAATAACTGAAACGATAATAACGTAACCCGTCTTTACTTCACCGACTACTTCGCCAACTGAAATTTCGCTCGTTGTCAGTTCTGTAAGAGGGCTCGAGTTTAATTCTTCCGCTTCGAAGAGAACAGCAGAATTTTTTCGCTAAAGCGACGTTGGATTATTATATAGACGTTCGGCAAAGGCGAGGAATAATCGGCATCAAGATTTAATGGCAGCGGAGAATTTAACGCGGTACGGTTGCAATCTCATTCTGCGAATAGCGACGCGTTGTTCGTAATACTCGACGAGCAAGGGACATCCTAAACGGGGCAAGATTGTTGTCGAACAGCATTGTTGCGTCATTGTGCGTGGTAATTCCCTGGGGAACATAATTCAGCGCACGGTTGCTGCGTCGTGTGAACGCGTTATTGGGATTGTGAGTGGTTTACTTTGATTTCGCCAACTTGCTATTCTGAAATTTGAAACGTGCCGTAGTTGGTATAATGAGGAAAATTTCGTATAGAGAGTGAGAGAGAGAGAGAAATTGGATAAAGTTGAGGTGGAAATAATTTCTTTTGTGGTGCGTTTAATTTGATATAGAGTGATTCAAAATAAGTGTTGTAATTTATATTTGGTGTCGTTGAAGTGACTCGCAACAGAGTCAGATTATTTAGTATTGAAATACCCTTTAATTCCTTCAAATTTAAAATACAATCATTTGGAAAATATCCAAATCAATCGAAACATAATTTAATCTATTGTAATTACTCTGTATCATAATAATGTTAACCCTCTGGGTCATAATATTGAGTAGAGGCAAGAGGTTGATTAAGAATTAAAAACAATTTTGAACAAAGTAGTTTACTTTATAAAGTATTATATAGTAGTTTACTGTTACAAATAATAAGTGAACTATTATAATTATCTACGACTCAATTATATCACTTGAGGATTCAAAGTAATTTTTTTTAAGAAACTGTATGAAATAAGATAAAGAAATATATACTATGAAAATAATTTTAGAAAAAGATTATATTTAACGTGATTGAATCTAAAAAGAAGTTTAGATTAAATTCTAAAAAGATGATAGAATTGTATTTAAACTAATTTTATGAGAAAATTATGTTTTATTGATGAAGTGTGCAGAGCGGCGCAAAATAAGTAGTATAAAAGTGATTTGGGGCGAACAAGTAGTACGAAAATAATTTTAGGGGACAATTGTATTTGATATAATGGAATCTACACGGAAATTCAACATTAAAAAATTCTATATTTCAACATTAAAATTCTATATTTTAGAAATTATGTTAAATTCAGACAATAATTATAAACGAATGAATTATCAATTAATTTTATTTTTCTCGCAGAATTGAATCGTTCTTGTATTTGGGCTTCAATTTGAAATAATCATATATTATTAATATCTGGAATATTACTATAATTATATTTAATTTATATAATTATATTAATATTAATATATTTAATTTATATAATTATATTAATATTAATATATTTAATTTATATAATTATATTAATATTAATATATTTAATTTATATAATTATATTAATATTAATATATTTAATTTATATAATTATATTAATATTAATATATTTAATTTATATTTAATTTGAAATATTAATAATATATTATTAATATCTGAAATATTTATATAATTATATTATATAAATTAAATATATTAATATTAATATAACTTTATTTTTATTAAATATTAATATAATTATTTAATTTATATTTAATTTGAAATATTAACAATATGTTATTAATATATTTCGTTGTCGTTTGCATTTTCTTTAAGTAGGACAACTTATATTTTTCCAACGTTAAACATTTCAAGGTAAAATTCTCGCATGATCGAAAGAAATTCGCAGAGGATTTTCGCATGCACCGTCCCGGTAATATTCTCACGTTTATTTTTCGCATCAAGTGTCGTACGTTTCCTCGTGTGAATTATCCGCGACGCAACATTACGGGAATTTTTGCAGTTTTCACCTGCACGATTAAAACGTTTCGCTGTTGTCGACGACATAAATCCGAGACATTTCGAGGGAAGTAACGCATACACGTCGCCGGGAGTTTAACCGTGGTAACTCGAGTTTTAAACGACTCTACGCTATACAAGTTACATCCATGTCAGCCAACTTAATGCATAAAACATATTTCGTCATAGTCAAGTCTTTAAATTCGCGTTGGGAAATTTCGAGTAACTTTTCTAATTTGCAATAATTGGCATAAATTAAAACGTCCAATTTAAAATTTCTTTGACATCGCGGCGGAGGAGAAATTCGAACGAGACATCTTGCGCGAATAATCTTTTATTAATATTAAAATACGAATCCATAATAATTTCAGGGGGGGGGAGGGGGGAGAAATTATGACAGCCCCTGTATTTTTATATCCTTTGAACTCTAAACAACCTCATTCTCTTTCTCGATTCTCGCTTAATCGAATTTCAATAGTTTGCGATTTCTGTGAAGATCTGACGATACGTTTCTGGATCGTATCCGGTTGAATTCCACCATATATATTTTCAGGAGTTCTACACTGACTTGAATAACAAGTATTAAACCACTGGTATTAATCACCGTAGACCAAATAAATCACGTCCATTCCAATTCTATTATCCCTTTGAAGTGCTCATGCGCATCCAGGCCGAACAAACCATCGCATAATTTTAGTCGGAAGAGCCTCCGATGGAATTAGTACCTCTGTTCTAATTTCACCTACTTTTACCCTGAATACCTCCATACGAAATGCCAGCGTTCCGAAAGAAATTGTGTTTGCCATCCTGCTCTCTCAATTCTCGCTTGCTCGTACAAAAATGTCAATTGCGAAGAGAAATTAGAAATTTGCCAGAAATGTTTACGTCCGTGAAAATTGAAAGAAGAATCACCGAAAGATTTGTTTCGGCGAATAACGGAGAGCAATGGAGAATCTTTCAAAAATATTTGGCTACGGGGTAAAATTAAGTTGTACATTGTAGATAATACGCAGTAGAGCAAGGGAATTAGTAAAAGTCTGACGAAGAATTATTTATTTCGATGTTTCAGGAAGTCACAGAAGAAAGAACGTTACTGCAGTTCCACTACACAGAATGGCACTCGCATACGTGTCCATTCGGAAACGCGGTTTTAGAATTCCGTCGACGCGTGAGAGCGGTGGTCGGTTCCACCATAAAGAACGAATCCGGACCAATGGTGGTACATTGCAAGTGAGCACACCCCGCTGAATTTCGATCGTTCGTTATAACTAGACTGCGAGTTCTTATGCGTTTGTAAATTATGCAGAATAATAAAACTTAAGAATGAAAAATAATAGAAATATATAAATAATAGAATAATAAATTGATATATAATGATAATAAATAATAGAATAATAAAATTTGCTTATTTGCAAAATTTCGAAGCGTCGAGTTACGAGGTATATTAAATGAATAATAACGTGAAAAATATTATATTCAATTATGTTCATATTATAATTTTATATATTAGAAATTATATAATTATAGTATTCATGTTATAATTTCATATATTGGAAATTATATAGTTACAATATTCATATTATAATTTCATATATTAGAAATTATATAGTTATAATATTCATATTATAATTTCATATATTAGAAATTATATACTTATGATATGAATATTATAACTATATAATTTCTAATATATGAATATTATAATATTCATATTATAATTTCATACATTAGAAATTATATAATTTCACATATTAGAAATTATATAGTTATAATATTCGTATTATAATTTCATATATTAAAAATTGTATAACTATAAACATTAAAATCTAATTATTATAATCTCAAAACATTCGCATTACATTCCTTATATTTCTTAAATATATTATATTAATTTAAACATTATAATCTCAAAACACTCATATTACATTCCTTATATTCAAAAAATAAATAATTAATACTTAAAAAATTAATAATTAAAATATCCAAAGTACGATATTTATCACATAAAACAATTTTCTATCAAAATTCCATTTTTTTTTTTTTCTTTTTTTTCAAATAATTCGCGTAGGAATCCACGCCTAGTCTAGTTAAAACTTACAACTTGATCGCTCCACGACAACGTCCAATTTCATTATTTGTTAAACGAAAAGACAACTGATCGTCGTTTTCTTTTGTTTCGGAAAAATGAAGCGATGGTGGTGGAAGATCAGGCGTGTACCTGGCGATTGACGCGAACATGGAGCTGGCCGAGGAGGAAGACGCTTTCGACGTCTTTGGCTACTTGAAAAAATTGCGGCAGAGCAGAAGAGGACTTATCGAGAACTTGGTAAATTCATAATGCCTTCAGTATCTCGAGCTTCTTATTTCTTTTTCCGTTCGAAACACCAGAGATAAGATATTGGTTTCAGGAAATTGAGCCTCGGTTTCTGACGATGAGATTTCTGTTGATTGCATTATTTATTGAAATGATATCGCGACATCCGTGTCGCCCATTCTTGTCTCCATTCTTTCGTTCATTAAATTGTTCTTACATTAATAACACTTTCGCAAATGCACAGTAAGAGAATAACTAATTAATCGCTGTCTATCATTATTTTATTATTATTAACAGACACTACGATTTTTCCGCTTCCATTTTTTTTTTTTTTTTCTTTTTAATCTCAATTTAAATATCAAAATACCGTGAAACGCCAACGATTTGCCACGTTCTATTTGCTGTACGAAGTAATCTCCGCGATCAATCTATATTTCATTCGTTCGACGTTGGAGGCTAAATTAAATTGCAAATACTACATGCAAACACATTGAGCGTTCATTCATATTTCACAGCATCCAACGTTTTCATTATCATTTCACAGGAACAATACAAATTCGTGTACGACACGCTCGAGGAGTTTGTGGTGTGCGGCACCTCGTGGTTTCCGGTCTCGGAGTTGTCGCAGCGTCTCAAGCAGAAGAGCGTGAAGAACCCGATAACCAAGATAAATGAATATCAACGGGAGTATCAGCAAATTTGTAAGCAAACGCCGCGCTTCACGATCGGAGATTGCGCGGGAGGGCACAGAGCTGATAACAGAGAGAAGAACAGGGATGTGTTGGTCGTGCCGCGTAAGTTTCCACCGATAGAACCACGTACGAGTGTTTGTTTTTTTTTTCTTTTCTCTCGATAAACGAAGACTTCTCTTTCCTTTTTTTTTTTTTACGGTGCTGTAAAAATCGCACGTCACGGATAGCTGCGAAGAGACCGCATAGTTTTGCCCTCTTATCGACTTTTCTATCTTTTTCAGAAGCTATATTGCGAGGGACATTTTTCAAAGTGACACAAATTCTGCCATTCATGTGCGTACAACGACTGACAAAGTTCCATGAGTTTTTAAATTCAGAAATTTGTCGCGTTAATATATTGCGCGCTGCACCGTGATGATGGTATAATTTGAGATTGGACTAGAATTTGACTGTACCCAGAAACTTTTCTCAGTCATTGTATATATGTGTAAATGCAAGAACATTTGAACATTTTTGTGCGTTTTATGCTTCTGTAGCTACGATTTACAAAAATGAATGTACAGCAGTGGACAGAAAGGGAGTTTGCAATATTTTCTCGAATAAACAAATATTTTATTCGTAATATTGTTCTTTTATACTAACATCTTTTGTAGTATTTCTTAGAAAAATCATCTAGAAATATAAAGGATGGTCCAAAAAGTTACACAAATGTACAGTGCATCTATACATTCTTGTTAAACGAATAATTTTATAAATACTCTTCTTCTGTTCGCTTTCTAAAAATGAAGTAATTATAAATTGGAACTCGGGAAAATGTAAGATAAATTAGAAATATAATATGTAAATCTTCGTAGTACATCTGTGTGTATGTATAATACATATGTAATGGGTGTAATATTTTTATTCATCTAGTAATATTTTTCACTTTAGCTGACAACTTTCGACCGTATCTCACCAGCTTCCAGGGTAACAGTTACACTGACTATATAAATGCTGTCTTTGTGGACGTAAGTTTGCAATTTAAATTTATTATGAATTTATAATTTAATAGTCTCTATGTTAATACTTCTCTTTTTTTTAGTTAATAGTTCTTCTACTGTATATGTATAACAAACTCTATACGTTGCCTTCTGGCAACTAAAGATCATCTATTTTATTCTTTTAAAGTATATTTGATTTACATCGTGACTAATTTTTATTTCTTCATATGAATAAATTTTGTAGTATTTTGACTTTTGAAAAATTGAAATATGAACATTTATGTATCGTAAAAAAATTGGAACTTTTCATTTAATAATTACCTATGAGAAAAAGTTTGTCCCCTCAATTATTCTTTTCTCAACTTTTATAATAGTATAATGTACACTAAAACTCATGTAAAACTCTCTACTATCAAATTATTATATATTATTAATTATCATATTCTACTCATTAATTATTATCTTTTTATTATTCTACATTCCTACAAATTTGTGAGAAATTACCAATTTCTACATAAAACTTTCTTAATTATTCCTTCTATTAGAACTTGTGTCCCAATAAGAGTCTGAAATTCTATCTACAATCAAATCACTATATAGTAGAAGATCCTTTCTTTCGTTAATCCTCATCTTCCCATTATTCTAGGTATCTTTAGACTTGAAAGAAATTACTAAAGTCTCTTTAATTAACTTTTTTGCTGACATTTCTATTCCACATATATATGTGATTTAAATTCCATCCTTGAAGTAAATCATTTTTCCTATCATCAGCCTATATCCTATTACTCTGTATACCTTTAGACTTGTAAGAAATTACCAAAAACTCCTATATAACATTTCTTTGATTAATCGTTCTACTACAATTTCCATCTCATCAAATATGCTAATTAAACTCCATCTTTGAAACGCCAAATCACTAGACAAAAGTCTTTTCTTTCCAGATAACAAAAGATCTTTTCTTTCATCGATTTCTATCGTTCTATAATCCTCTTTCAGACCTATAAATAATTACCAATTTCTACATAAACTCTACTTAATGAAATTTCCTACTAAAACTTTTATTCGTCGAAACAATAGATCGTTATACATATAGTGAAAGATCTTTTCTTTCATCAATCTTTATCCTCCTATTGTTTCCACGTGCCTTTAGAAATACCGTAAGAAATTGCCAACTGCTGCGTAAAATCTTAATTAACCTTCCTCCCGAAAATTTCCGTCTCACCAAACACGCACGTGCACGCTATTCAAACTCCACCCTTGAACCGCCAAATCGCTAGACGTACCATAAAAGACTTTTCTTCCATCAATTTTATACCCTGCCGTTACTCGCTACCTACTTTTAGTCTTGTAAAGAAATCGCCAATTCCCACATAAAACTTCTTAATTAACCCAACGTATATAGCGAAGCACTCTTTCTTTCATCAACCCTCTCTGTTCACGCGAAGCAAGTCGCAGCGTAGATGCTCGCCTCTTTCCTAAATGAGCGTTCTCGACAGGGTTACACGAAGCCCAGGGAGTACATCGTAACGGAATGGCCCCTCCGACACACATGCGGCGAGTTTTGGTCCCTGGTTTACGATTACGAGTGCGCGGCGGTGGTGGTGTTGTGCGTGCCACCGCCGGGCTCCACCAACTTCCCCAGCTTCTGGCCCGAGGGGAAACACTCGAAGAAATACGGCCCTGTCTTCACGATTGATCACATCAGCCACAATCATTATACGAACATTAAGACCTGGGTGAGAAGCAACTCGCTGCTCTTTTCCTCCGTGTTCCTTCTCACCTCTTCTCGGCAACACGATCGCTTGCTCTTGGAATTTAGCTTCGCAACAGCGGCGTTTCTCCCAGTTTTCTTGGAAAGTTTTTTTTTTTTTTTTTTTTTGAAAGAGAGATCGGGAATCGCTGTTGTTAATTTTCGAAATTTCATTTCTTTCGTTTCGCAAATTTTCGTTTTCCTTGAAAACTGGAGGCGCGTAAGATTGACTCGATTGACTTTGAGAATTGAGAAAAGGAAGAGGGGAAGGAGGAATTTGAGAGCAACGAGATATTGACTTTCAGGAAAGAGTATCTTTGTCCAAGACGAGAATCTACGAGGAAACAGAAAATTTGCAATGAATTGCAAATTACAGAATAAAGTTGCAACATCAATAATATGATGATTTTCTCGAAAGAAATGGATTTTCAATTCAGAGGGAACTATCACGAGTGGAGCTAGTCAATTAGTTAGAAATCAGTCAGAAACCGATCGAAACCTGGGACGACAATTAATCAATTATATCTCAATTTTAGAGACCCGATAACACGATCACAATCCTATTTCCTTCAATTGAATTACAGTCAGTAGTCGACACGTTGCACTCGCAAAAATCTCAATTCAATGATTTACAGATATAATATAGAAAAACCTGAGTAAAAAGTTGCTCTACCTTTCAATTTCTCTTAAATTAAATTCAAAATTCACGACATAGCCGTGAAATAAATCACGGAGAATAGATTCTCAGCAGTACTCTGACAATGAGAATAAACTAAGAATCCTCTGAATTAAATAAAGATATTCTTGATGAGATAAGAATCTCGAGAATTCGTCAAAATTCTCTAAAATAATCGATATCTGCAGATTTTTAGGATAAACAAGAAGATCGTGTCACTGACCGAGTTGATGGCAGGCGTGAAAGCACCACCGAAGACGGTTCAGTTGTTCCAACTGACCTGTTGGCCCATGGGTCACAAGGTTCCGACGTCGACGAACAGTCTGGTCGAGTTGATGAATATGGTCGAGAGGTGGAGGCAACGAACCGACTACGGGCCGGTCGCTGTGGTCTCCCCAGATGGTAGGAGCCGTTGTGGTGTATATTGCGCCGCAAACGCGTGTATAGAACAAGTGATTCAGCACGGGGAAGTGGACATTTTCCAGGCAGTTAAAACTGTACGCAGGCACAGGCCACAACTTGTCGAGAACATGGTGAGTGGTTTATAAATGGAACGAGAGTCGTTCATAGTTACGACTTTCTACGTGTCCCCTCTTTATTGCAGTTAGTTAAAAAATTATCGGTCGAAATTACGTGTCACTTTTCAGTGATCTTAAAAGGTTGATCAATTAAATTGAATCACACTTTCAAACGTACTGTGAATTCCTCTGTAGTTCTAATGATATTTTTAGTTATAAATTTGTGTACTTTCTTTTAACTTTTTCTAATAGTGACCTCGTAGGAGGCAATTTTGCAAAAGTTGGGGATTTCAATTAAATTGAATCACCCTTTCAAACGTGCTGTGAATTCCTCTGTAGTTCTAGTGATATTTTTAGTTATAAATTTGTGTACTTTCTTCTACCTTTTTCTAATAGTGACTTCACAGGAGGCAATTTTGCAAAAGTTGGGAATTTTGATGAATACTTTCTTGGAATTGATGTTTGTATTACCTAAAATCATTTTATCCTTCTGCATATTCCAAAATATGAGCAAATGAAAAATTATCGTCCCATTACATATTGAGATCCTAATCGTCACAGGAGGCAATTTTGCAAAAGTTGGGAATTTTGATGAATATTTTCTTGAGATTGATGTTTGTATATTAACCAAAACAATTTTATCCTTCTGCATATTCCAAAATATGAGCAAATGAAAAATTATCGTCCCATTACATATTGTGATCCTAATCGTCACAGGAGGCAATTTTGCAAAAGTTGGGAATTTTGACGAATACTTTCTTGGAATTTATGTTTGTATATTATCTAAAATAATTTTATCCCTCTGCATATTCCAAAATATGAGCAAACGAAAAATTATCGTCCTATTACATATCGCGATCCTAATGCAAGATTCAAAGAAAATTTTATAACATTTTTCCCTATAGAAAACTCCCTCTAAAATTCGCCGCGATTGATAAACTGTCTTTTTACAAAATGAAGAAAGAGAAACTTCACGTAGAAGAAACGATCGATCGAAATCACGTTGATAATCCTGTTCCAGACCGAGTACAAATACTGCTACGACCTGGTGCTGCACTATGTGCTCCACTATCTGAACAAGGACATGAACGAGAAAAAGTGAGAAAGCGAGTTGAGGGACGAGCTGTGGTTCATCGAGTTCGGCCGCGGTGCGGCTCTGCCGTTGACACCGGAGGAGGCCCCGGCGGATGGCGAGCCGATGGTCCCATGCGCGCAGGGTCGCGTGATCGTGGAGACGGCGCGTCCAGCGTTACCGTACTTCGCCACGTGTACCAGTTATCGTCGGCAGGTGACGGTGACTGGCACACCGAACGAGATGGCCGCCAGTGTGTCCGGCACGTCGTCGAGCACCACGCAAACTGACCAACAGTCGACTGGCTCTGGCGGCAACAGAGGCGCCATCAGCAAGAACACGATGCTTCCGGCTCACAGTATCGCTATCAGGCCGGAAGATCTCGGTGTAACGCCCTGGTACCTCGAGGATTACCTCACCATAGACTCCTCGCCGGGGCCCATGGGCGATCGGAGCTCGTACCCCTCGTACTCGCACATGGACACGGAAATGAAGCCGGAGGCGACGTCCACGAGGAACAGCAGCATCGACAGCGAGATACCGCGGCCTGGACCAGCGAGCACCGCGCCTAGGAAGGCGTACATGGACCTGCGAGACGCGATCGCGCTGCTGGACGAGACCTGCCCGAACCAGCAGGAGCCCAGTCCGTCCCTCACGCCGAGAACGCCGAGGACACCGTTGACGCCGCACCCGAGGAACAAACGAGCGAGATCAAAGAGCAGCGACAACTCGTCGAGCTACAGCAACGAGAGGCTGAACGACCGATCGTTCGAGAAGGAGGTGAAGGAGAAGAAGAGGCCGTTCTTGAAGAAGATCGGGATCTCGAAGACGGAGGACAAGCCGTTCCTGGCGAAGCTCGCGCCCAAGATAATAGGCAAGCCCTATCTGGAGAAGATCGGCCCTAGCAAGGCGGTGGAGAAGCCTTTCTTGGACAAGATCGGATCGTCGAAGACGTTGGACAAATTTACGTTCGATACTCCGCGTTTACACGAGAGGAAGGGCACGAGGAACGAGAGGCACGAGACGGAGGAAGCGACGAGCAGGAGCGATGAAACGAGGAATCAGGAAGAGAAGAGGATTGTCCAGAGGACAACGAGAGCGGAGCAGTCGTTTGACGTTCAGCGTAGGAAGTCCGGCAAGGGTCCTCTGTTGAAGATGTACAGCTTTGAAACCGAGGATCTGGAGTCGACGGTGCAAACGAAGGAGCACAGAGATCCTCTCAGGGGCGCTTCGTTGGACGACGTTCTAGATTCTGGGCCCAGCTCTTTGCCACTGGACACCGCCGCGACGGAAGAGTCACCTAAATTGGAAACCAAGGGACGAGCTAGTAACGGAGCCGAGTTGCTCAAGTGTCGCGTTACAACCAGCGAGGAGATCATTTTCACGAATGCCAGTGGTGCTGGCTCCGACAAGGAATCCAATATCTGGGACAATTCGCCGAGGAGAAGATGGCAACACAAGAGGGATCTCTTGACACCGAGAACGCCCACGCATCGAAAGGTGATCCAGAGTTCTCAGAACGTTGAACAGACACGGGACAGCGTTCCCAATTCGCCGGTGAAACGTCCGATTTCGTCCGTACTCCCGGATCAAAGCGACTCGCAGGCTGACTCCGCGGAGAAGAATATTTATTCCCCGCTGAAGACCAGAAGACAGACTTACGAGGACCTGCTAGACAGGAATGGCAAGGATCAGAGCGAGAAACTGAGCAAACAGGCGCAGTTCGAGAGGAGAGGCATCTCGTCGGACAATCTTCTGTCCAAGGATCGTTCCATCACCCCTGTGATTGGCTATCACCAAGGCAGAGACCACGTTGAGAAAACCAGAGAAGCTTCGTCGGAGGATTCTCTGGCACACAAGATAGGCCAAGAGTACACCAAAGAAACATTCAAGCAGCTTCAGGATAAGTTCCGCTACCACGAAATCCCCACCGAGACGTACGCGGATTTTAAGAAACGCACGAGAGGCAACGTTCAGAGTATAATCGGAAGGCAGCAGGAACGACTGCGAGCGAATAATGTCGCGTCAGACGCTGGTGACGAAAGTTCCAAGGATGCTGCGCCGAAGGCAGACGAGACGCCGAAGTCTGCCTCGGTGAGCTCAACTCCCACCAAGATAGACGCAGACGCAACAACGGAGAGCAGAAAAGAGGCGGTACGTGTCCACGGAGGTACGGTTAGGTCCGTGTTGAAGAAGCAACAGGGGATAGACCATCCAAGCGACCAGGAATTGGACACCAATTCGTCGATAAGACGACCAAAGAGGCGAATCTTCCACGAACCGTCCCAGGAAACGATGGACTTGTTGACCGAGCTTAGAAAGGTGAAGAGCTTGCTGAAGACCCCGTCGTGGGAGAAGGAGGATCTCGAGCTGGACAAGAAACCAGCTAGACAGCCCAAGCGTATTCTGTTAACCGACAAGGAGTTCTGTCTGTCCGTCGAACGGGAGAACAGCATTCGCCGTCCGTCGAAGGTGATCAATTCCTTGGAGAGAACGGAGGAAGGACAGTCGGATAGTGCGAAGCAGGAGGAGGATAAGCAAGAGGAGATGAAGGAGAAAGAAAGTCCAGGCGCAGAGTCCAGCAACAGGAAAGCATCTGGTCCAGCCCTGTTCGAGAAGAAGTGTCTGTCGTTGGACTACGCGGACGAGGAGAGGCCCGAGATGCCAGAGGCGAGAGCCATTTCCTTAGCTTCTGCCAGGAACTTGCCCTCGGAGCTCGAGGAAACGATCGATTATTCGTCGGATCTGGCGTTGATGTGCGACTCGAAAAGCTATTCGTCCGACGTTTTCAACACACCGTCAGACGAAACGAACGAAAAGGATCGCCGCGGCAGCAACTTGGAGAAGAACGTTCCGAAGAGTATGAACAGCCAGAACCACTGCGCCGAGATCGATATCGCTATACCTATCGATCAGAAGGGTAGCCCGAAGGACAGGGTTCAGATTCAAGGGAGGACCAGCGATCTTTACGAGATCATATCCCCGAGATCAACGCCTTTCCGAGTGAAAAAGAGGCTCGGGAAGATCTCTGTCGAGGACACGGTCAAGCCGGAGAGTTTCACCCTTGGTTCTAAGGTCGACTGCCGATCCGCCGTTGCCCAGAAACGGACCAAGTGCTTCCCTTTATAACGCACGCCGACCTGCCAGTGGGCGAAACGCTCTCTGACGATGTTCCACGTTTTCTGACGTTCACTCTGAGTGAAATTCGAGACAAGTGTAACGGCAAATCGTTGGTCGTACGTCGTTTAACTCTTCTGACAACGGTGGAGATTGATTTTGATTATTGATTAGGAAATAGATACGAGCCGTTCGGTGCAAAAATGAGGATTATTAATTTTAATTTACGGATAATACGAGGGAAATAGAGAAATATACAAGAAATGTTTTATATGCGCCACTGAAGGGTCAAACTTTCAAACTCAAATGTTAAAATTGACTTATATCATTTTTGTATTGAACGGTTCATATATAGGGTGTATTAAAAGTAGTTATGGTTATTTTCAAATATTTTTTAGTTTAGATAATCAAGCATTCACTACTTTTTAAATATCCTGCAGCATTAAAGCAAAATTAAGCCGTTAAAGGTCTTACTAAATTTTAGGAAACTCTGTCAAAAAAGAAGTGACCTTTTCATTTCATTATTCCACATTCTTATACCACTTTTTTTTTTTGTTTTTTTGTTTTATTATTCATTCTTAAATTCGTATGAAATTTTTTCGGAAAAGAATTTCAATTTTTTTTTTTATGTGAAAAATTATACAGGTAAAATTTACTGCAAACGGAATGGTACAATGATGTATCTTGAATTTGATGAAGCGAAACAATTGTCAGAGGAGTTAACGTGGCCTGGTTTACTGCCACGCCCTTATCTTCGTTCTCAATTTCTATCAGGGCGAAAATGACAGCCAACTGTCGCAGTTGCTCTTGGGGATAATCATACGAACTTCAATTCAACTCCACTTTCTTTCTTTCGCTGCAAACGCAATCCAAAAAAAAAAGAAAAAAAAACCACACACGAAACGATGAATATTTCTTGAGATGAATCTTGAATTCTCGACAAAGCTACGTATTCGGAACGTCCGTTCTCTCCAAGATCCGAGGATATTCGAGAGGAAGAGGGTTACCTTCGAAGCTCGAGAGTCGTCAGTGCTTCACACTTCACACGCGGATAATATTCTAAAAAGAGATAAAAAAAAAAAAGAAAAAAAAAGAAACGCATCCCGACCACTTTTTACCCGACGTTTCGCGATAGGAAACGGCTCGATGAAGCTCGACAGATCGACGCGAGATTTTCCACACGGTGTATTATTATTATCCGAACATCCGACAACGACGAAGAAGAAACAAAAAAAAAAAAGAAAAAAAAGACTTCCGCCTGTCGAGCAGTGCCTTGTTCGTGGATATATTTATTTAGACAAAAACGAGAAAAACCAAAAAAACGAAGAAAAAAATTAAGCGAGAGAGTTAAACGAAGAATCCTATCGAACGATACTTAAATAAAAATGAAGAGGTTAGAGAGAGAGAGAGAGAGAGAGAGAGAGAGAGAAAAAAACCGTAAAAAAAAAATATATATATATACATATAATATATATTCCGACTGCGGGCCGGATTTTCTGAATGGGTCCACACGGAGTTGCGCTTTCGATCACGCGAATTGTGAATGATCTTTCTGAGAAACAGAGGAAACTTTCGTCAGGACTTCGAAATTGATAACACGCGTGCAATTATATGACACTTCTGTTCATACTTCATCAAATTCCTTCTGGGGACTCTTTCTCACGTTTACGCTATTTTACCGGAGGAAACTTCTTAAAGGAATTATTCCACGAGAGAGAGAGAGAGAGAGAGAGAGAGAGAGAGAGAGAGAGAGAGAGAGAGATAAAAGTCAAAAATGATCCTTCGTTCGGGTTAGTCAAGTTACTCGAATTTGGATTTTGTACAAGTCGAGGATTCTCAATTCGAGCGATTCGATTCGGTAACCTGACTGTGAAGTCTGAATTTAGGAAAACGAAATCGCTGGAAATTATCTGTCTCGTCGAAAATTAGTCGAATTCAAATAACATGAGCAGTGAATTTAAATTAAATCATAATTATCAATTATCAGGGTTAAATTATCGATAAAAATTCAACAATTTTGCTTCTAGGGGATATCTAATAAAAGGTAAAAGGTTCCATTTCTTAATTTAAAATTTGATAAAAAAGGAATATTTCAGTTTTTGTCAATTACCAAACCACCTTGTAATTATAATGTAATATTTGTAATTTACAGTTACGAAAATTGTTCTGACAAAAAGAATTTCAGCTTGCTCGAATTTGAATCGCTCGAATCTTGATTAGGATAACTCGACTAACCGGATCGAAGACAAACGAACGATCGTGAAACTGAAGGAACTCGCGAGAGAGTGCAACTCCCACGCTTGCCAAGCCTATTCCTCGTTCGGCGAAGCGCGTGACGTTTTAACGACAAAAAAAAAAAAAGAAAATGCAAAAAAAAACCGTAATATATTATATTGTATCGAAGGATAACAGATTGTTACGTTTCTCTTATAATTTTCTAGAAATAGGTAGGATCGATAAACGACACTCAATGGAATAAATACGGAAAGTAAAGAGTAAATGTAGATAATATAAATATATATATATACATATATACACGAGAAACGCAGTGACACGTATGGAGAAAAGAAAAATGGTACATACTATCGTTACTCGGATGGAATGTTTGTACGTATTCTATGTATATTCTATATATATAGAATATATATATATATATATATATATATATATATATATATATAACTATTAGAGATTAAAGCAAGTTGATATATATGATATAATATATATATATATATATATATATATATATATATATATTTATACATATATACGCGTATACATCAGGTGACAAGTATACAAGGCGTATGTGTACCTAAATAGGTGTATTTGTACGGATCCTATAGTGACGACGAAATGTGCCAAACAAAGATACGATTTATTGTATGTTACGAAGTTACTTTTATATATATTTATACAGAGGGTTTACGTGAAGTATATAAAACCCCGAATTGAAGATTCTTAAACGTATTTCTAACGATAAATGTAGAGAAACTCTGTCAATGTGCTACGCGGCCGTGTCCGTTTTGTTCTAAACGATATTCAGAATGGTCCATTTATTATGATCGTTTTAAATATCGTAAAGAAGAAGTATTTATAATATTAGAACGGAGAAATATTTATATTGATATTATATATAATACCGATAATGCGAGTGAATGAGGCGGAGAATTATTTTAACCATGTAAATTGAATATTCAACACTCACGAGACTTATTTTTTTCAATTAAAAGGATTTCGCACAATTAACAATGAAAAAAAAAAGTAATTTCTTTTTTAATGAACGATGAAAAAATCTAGTCATAGAGAACTAATTGCAACAAAGTTTAAATGAACTTAATTTCATCTCAGAAAGCTAATTTCTTTTTCTTCGTCGAAGAAGAAGGTGTATTTGGAGTGTATATATGATTTATGGATCGTTCTGCATAGATCTTAAATGGATATACATATATGCATATATATATATATACGTATAATAAACGAATGTGTATGTGAGTAGAGTAATAAGAGAGCAGAAAATTCGCGCAATGTCAGTAGAAGAGCAGTAACGTCGAGCTCAACGTCGTCTTCGATTCGAGGAATTATAAATTTTGAGAAGAAAACGCTCTGTATTTTACGTGCGCGCATCTACGCAACCTACGCAGCCTACGTAGATGTTTGAAGTATGCGTATAACGCGCACACACGAATTGTCCATTGCACAGGCGAAGGTGCGTACAGATTATATTCGTGTATATAAGTAGATATCATTTATGTATTTCCACGTATACACACTCCGATTGATTGTAATTTAATTTGAACATCATCGTCCCATCCGTGATACTCGTTGTCTATTTGCTTGATAATCTTACTTCTTTATTGAAGTATTGAAAGCGTTTCTTAAATTACTTTTTAATATCTTCGCTTAATATAGTTATTTAACAAGATCGTAGAAATCCACGATAATTGTTGAGAAAATTGAGGGATCGTTTTCTTAAATTATCCTTTTTTACAACACTTACTATTGGTTACTATTGGATTCTTTAATTTTTTTTTTTATGATTTCTCAAGTAACCGAGTAATTGGTTTAAATTTAATTTAATTTCTCATCGAATCTGTTGCAATTAAGAACAACGAGTACTTCATCAAACGAAACATAATTCACGACTTTCATGTTCGGTATAAACTCCGTGCAATGCGCAGTGTTTACGATTGACAAGATGCAATCAAAAGAAAAAAAATATATATATATGGTGAGGCAGGGTTCGCATTCTAATTCGGGGAGGCATAAATCGTCCAGACTCGTTCTTAACTTAGAAAAATTGAGAGGAACATCACAACAGCCATCCGTCCATCTTATCGGCTGTCCATGCTCGTTATCTGTGTGTCTACCACAAGAGATGCGTGCTTTTCATCTATAAAACATTCTAGATAATATATAGAATCTTTCTTTAATCACGACGAAATTGGATTAAATTGAGACCAACGATGAAAGAAAATTACTTTCTCATGTGTTTGATCATTCAAATAAATAATTTCACGCTTCTGATGCTGAGAATTTAAATTAAAAGTTGACGAAATTGTATTGCGACAACCTGTACGATCATTCGAGTAGATCAATATTTTGTAAATAATTTATCAATTGTTACAAATCTTCTTAAAGTTAAGATCTTGAAGACCAGAGGTGAAAAAGAAAAACGAAACTTCTCGAATCAAATTTGATAAATTTGATGTCAGAATGAAAACGTAGATGTCGGAAAGGAAACATCGGATAGATGGAAAGCACGCGGACCCGTTTTCTAAAATAACACGGATCGAAGGTTCGCGAGTAGCAAAGATCGTTACATTCGGGTTTTAAACTACGTTTCTTTCTCGCAGGCGAGATTTTAGTAACCGAGAACGAACCCCTGAACATGTCCATGTTGCGTCACGGTCGCAACCACGAACTTTTAAACATTTTATTCGAAAAGAGTTCACGGGCTGTACTGTTAGAAAGTTAGCGATACGATTTTCTTATTCCTCCTGAAGATTTCGCGTCCGTGTGAATTTTAACGATTTTACGCTCCAGTCCAATCGGAGATTGCTTTTAATTCGATTATCCTATTAAATTTCGCTCGAGATTTTATCGAACTTCGTTGTTACCCAGAAATTAACGAGGACGCTTTAAAAAGAAAGAAAAGAGTTTTTTTGTTTTTATTTGTTATTCCAGATGAATTTTTTTTTATCGTTGTTTGGCTGAATGGCTGCTGATATTTTAAATATTTTATAGGGGAAGTGGGAATGTCGAGGCGTGGTGTTAAAATCGGGAGAGATTTTAATGCTGAATGATTGGATAGTTGTTGTTACAGTAAAATATATAGTATATTTTGTTTGTTGTGAAAAAGAAAAGAAAAAAGATAATGAATATGCACATGTAAAACAACGGAGAAACTTTTGAAACGTAAACGTACGAATACTTCGACTAATCGACAATATAATGTGAACGACCTAACGTTTAATGTTTCTTTCGTGCTCGTTAAAAACATGTACAGATCTATGAAATTTTTTAAATGTTGAATGTTTATGTTAACGAATTGAAAATTCGAATGCTAAGCGAACGAATTTCTTTTCGAGATGTACTAGAGTATATGTAAGTACTGTCCGAACGTCGAATATTTAAATTACGCGCGCAATTCACAAGTCGAATCTCGAAACTTTGAACGCTTGTGTCTGAGGTGATGATTATTTTTCTTTTGTTTCTTTTGATGATGACAATTAAACAACTCGTTTTACGTGTGTAATAATATTTAGAAGTTTCTATGTACAAAATGCTATATGATTAAAAAATAACAGAACAGAATTACGATGGAACAACGTAGCAAAACTATGTGATATTCATGTTATTTGCAAGAATGTTACTGAACAAAAATGGAGTTTTATAAGTCCAAATAATTTTCTAATCCATTAACTTACATAGTTAATTACAGCTGAAAATTTGTAATTTAGGTTCATCATAAAGATGGAAAGAAATTTAATTATAAGTAAAAACAAAAAAAAAAAACATGAAAATACACGTGAAATGAGATTGAAATAAGAAATTAAATGAAAAAATAAAGGAGTACGATTACCATGAACGAATAGATAAAATGAATTTCTAGAAGCACGAGATAAGCGTTATAAGAACTCATTTTCATGAAGTTTATCATACTTGCAATTTCTCCCTTGCGTTTTGTCCGAAAAAGTACGAAATCTCATAAACAAAAGAAAAGAAAAAAATAACAATAAAAACGTTGAGAACGAGTTCTAAATGCAGTCCATTTATTGAGCTGAACTTAAATGACGAGCGAATGAGCGACTTTTGTAAATTGTGTGATAAGTGATTTAAATAAAAACACGATGTGGTACATTTTGTGTAACATTGGTACGTTGTTGTAAATAATAAATAGATCATATGTTGTATCGCAGTTGCATTATTCACCCCCAAGCATCTTATTAAATTTGTTTCCTTTCCTTTTCTTGTATCACGTTATTATTGAATTTAATTTAGCAACACGTAATGATGCTTCTTCATATCTAAGTGATATTATCTCTCAAACTAATTTCTATTATCATTAATTTAATAAAATTGATTCGTAATCGTTTTTGAGTGGGATAGATTTCTCATAGTTACTGTAGCAAATGATAGAGGGCGATTTTTTCTTAGTCAATATTTCAGAGCGTGAGAAATGCACATGCATTAACTAACTAGAATAGACAGAATCATTGACTAAAGCACAGACGAGGATTATAGAAGAAATTAGATTTATTTAATTGTTACAAACGAGCTAAATAATTGTCGAACAATCTTTAGAAATATAGAAAATAATTCAATTGTCAATAGTGTCAATAGTCATACCCAAAACATGGAATATGAAAAAGCATTGGATGTCTAGTCTATTTTAGTTGGTCAATGGCACACGATATGTATTATATTTATTTCATGTCGGTGACCTTATATTTTATTTACAGATAAGATATCTCTGCGAGGCAGTTTTAAGAGTGGAACTGATTTCTATTTTATCTTTATAGATAGTCGAAAATCATTATTTTGAGATACATCAGCTTATACAATATGACATTCTACAAGATGTTAAACCCACTATGTTATATGTTATCTATGATCTAATATTTGATATTTCAATGTAATAATTGAGAAATACATAAATAATAATATTGGTTAGACAGTATTGAAATTATGACTTCTGCCAAAGACGATGAAGCTTTTTGGAACAGTAGCGAGAAATTATGTTTCCGTTTCGACAACAACGAGGTTAAATTAACGGCAGTAACATTAATGATAACTTTTTGTCTAAGCTATTTAACTATGTAACTCATAATATCAAATGACAGGTGGATCAATTTGGAGTATCAAAGACCGATATCGATAAGTTATTGGCTGGTATCTCGAATACGTCAACTGCGGAAGCATCTTTAAAATCTGCTGCTAATTATCAGCCACTTAAGCCTATGTTATCTATTATCTCAGAAAAAACACTTGATTGCAGTACGTACAAATACAGTACAATAATATTAAAATAGCGAGTACAATAGCCTGAATTTTCACTATTTCCATTAATCGATAATTTAATAATAACAAAATACAGATATCCATTGTATGATAACTGTCTGATGTTTCATAGTTTTGGCAATGGATAAACTGAAAAACCTTCATCCAGAAACGTCAGGTGTACAGCCAGATATTACTCTTAGAAAAATTCTACTTGGTCAACCATATTCTTTAGAACAGTATAAATCACTTGCCAGTAAAACTGCCTTATTAGATGCAGCAATAATAAGTGGAGATGGAAATGCGATTTTAATAGTAATTTTTTATCTTTACAATTTTCATGGTACCTTGTAAAACATAAACCTTTGTATTTACATATTCTAAATTAAAAAAAATGTTTTAGATTATCCTATTTCTCACAAAAACTCTTAAAAGGAGTTTAGTTCAGAAGATATTGGCAGAAAGGCTAGATGCTGTCAATGTTTATATAAGATATCTTTCTATAAGATTACAGATAAATGAGATTACAGACATTTTAACGTATGTATTACCATGTGTATATTTTTCTTTTTTATTTTTCTAATTAATTTGTCATTTTTACAGGATGCTAGGACAATCAACGGATTCAGCTGTAAGTTAACATAAGTAAAATTTTTAATCCTGTATGGAAATCACACTATGTCATATTTTAGATGAAAACTTTACACATTATCATAAAGAATACCAGAGATCCTGACAGATTATTAAACAAGCTTCGCAACTGTTATAAAACACAATTTTCAGCTTTAGCTGATTGTAAAGAAGCTCCATTTGTTCAATCCTATATAAAGTTACTTGGTAACTATCTTTTTAGAATGATTTCAAAGGTTTTGATATAATTGTTAATTAGAGATTTGATAATGCATTATCAGAATGGCAAACAATAGCAAAAGTAGTAGATGGAAATGAAGAAATTGAACTGAACTCATCAGTTCTTGACTGTCTAAGGCACGCATGCAAAGGTCACTGGGACTTGCCGGAAGGAAAATTAATGTCTCCTACAAATTTATCTCAACAATATGACGTATCTCCTAGGCAGTATCAAAAAGTTGCGTTAGAAGTTAGAGCGGCAATTAAAGAATGGGGCGATATTGACAGATTACTTCTAACAAAGGCACGTTTCATATTAAGATTTTGCAATTTAATAAAAACCAACAACATCAGTTAATAAAAACTATTGTTAATTTGTAAATGCTAGGGATGGCTTGGGAGCAAAAAGTTGCAAATTTATCTTCCGATTGAAGATGTACTAAAGATATTGTATAAAAATAGTGCGCCTCCCGAGGTTCTCGAAAAATACTTAAAATACGTCGACAACATAGAGAGGCGACTGGAACTATCGAAAAATATGCACTGCTTCAGAATGGCGATTGACGTAAGTGCACGAACATTCGAGCGTGGCCATTGTGAATATTAATCTCGTACTTCTTCCCGTAGATACTTGTACAACAAACAGATCGTATAGCCCTGACAGAGTACAAAATGAAATTGCAACCTCAATCCGAAGAATATTTCTACGCAGAAGGCATGCTACGAATGCCAGCGGTTAAATGGAAAAACTGAAGCTAACTTTATTTGTATTGTACTGTACTCAAATATTTATTACACGAAGAAATAATCATACATTTTCACTAAGCCAATTTTCATTTATATCTCATGAAATATATATTCGTATATTTTAATCGCATTATTTACGTTACTTTAAGTGTTCTCGAGAAATGTAAAAATAAAAGTACCAATCTCGCGTGATCGAACGATAGCAAAATTCACGATAATACGCGCCTAACGCTTTTGTCCAAGAAGGCCGCTGTGATTGGCGAATGGAAAAGATCGGCTTTGCGAAATGGCACACACGTTGTGAGTCAGGACTAAACGTTTTATCTATTCTCTGTTAACGGACATCACGAATTCTTTGATTTTGAATGTATCTCGGTGCAACGAACTCGTCTGCCGGCGGCTGAAATCTCTCTAGAATACGGTTGTGTTCGTTTGTTAATTCCACTGTGACAGACACGTGAAATTTTTGTTGCTACGCGGTCGAGTCGACGAAGTAGCTGGATCAGATACGCGGTAAAAATAAATGTGCCCGAGAAAAAACGCAAAAGAACAATCGCCGTAATAATCGCCGTGCATTTTTCGGATGTGATCTGGCGTGGTGCACGTGCATCGTCCAATCGTTGCCGAAGGAACCGTTAGAAGTTTCCGTTGTGTGCGCATTTGAACGATCTAGTACACATTTGTCATCTACGTGCGGAGAACCACTCCCGATTGCTGTTACGGTGTTTCCGTGATACTCGGTAAGTTATTGTACTATTCTAGCGCCTCGTTGGCAGAAAAAGCGGGCAGATGTATAAATTTCATTGTATCTCTACGGTGTGAATCGGTTGTTGGTACATATCACGTTCTGCGAGAATATGCGTATGTATAACGAAATCGTGGCATGTCGAAGAAAGAACCCCGAATATGTCGACGGTCAGTGTTTCGAGCCAAAAAAAGTGAATGGAATGTTATTCCTTTTAAGTCTGCTTCGGGTTCAGTCGTATAAACGATATCAGTGCCCGCTTTCGATCGGCTGATAAATTTGTTGTATGAGATCATTGTGTTTGGCACTGGACTTTAGAGCTTGATTGTTTCTTTATGTTACTATATATATCTATATATATTTTGCATTCAGTCAGTATGTTGATAACGTACGTAATTTATTCGCTTGTAATGATTTCTCCCATTATATATTGAATCGTTATGTTTTAGTAACCAAGTGAAGAAAGAGTATCAGTATGGCTGTTAATGTTTATGCGACGAATGTGACAACTGAAAACCTTAGTCGACATGATATGTTGGCATGGGTAAATGACTGTCTGCAATCATCATTTACCAAGATTGAAGAATTATGTACAGGAGCTGTTTATTGCCAATTCATGGATATGCTCTTCCCTGGAAGTGTGCCATTGAAGAGGGTCAAGTTCAAGACTAACCTCGAACATGAATACATACAGAATTTCAAAATTTTGCAGGGTGGTTTCAAAAAAATGAATGTAGACAAAGTAAGTAACTGCACATTTATATTTTGTTAATAATTTATGCATTGAGATTTATAGGCAGATAGATTTTCAATGTTTCTGAGGATTCTTTTAAGATTCGACCATTGAGAGATGTTTTAAAATTTAGTATTTTGTGTGACCTTAATTTTAATCAGGAAACGTGGGATTGACAGTTACTGTTAAAACTAAGAGCATTATTTGTAATTATAAGATCTCATTTATTAGGGAACCTTAGAAAATGTAGATATTAATGAAACAAGATACTAGTGTCAAGGTAAGCTGAAGTGATGAAACAAGATATTCTTTCATCACAGTACACGGAATCATGTTGCTTCATTGAAAAGTGTTGTATAAAGTGCAGTAAGCAAAAAATTATAATTTAATTGTTATGAAAATGGTTCAGGTAATACCAGTGGATAAATTGGTAAAAGGCCGCTTTCAAGACAATTTTGAATTTCTACAATGGTTCAAGAAGTTCTTTGATGCAAATTATGATGGCCGTGAATATGATGCTTATGAAGCTCGTGGTTGCGTACCACTAGGTTCTGGTGTTGATGGAACCCATAACTTGTCAAATCCTCAGTTGGTACCTTTACCACCCCAATCAAAACAGATGCAAATGCAGCAAAAACATACACAACAACGTAACATTGCCCCCCGTCAACAGGGTACATCAATATGATCAAATTAATGTTGCTTTTTGCATGTTATACATTTTTAGCCATATTATTTGAAAAATTATCGAATAAGTGTTGCATCAAAATTGATTATGATTATATTATATTTGCACTTATGTTTGTACATGTATAATAAAAAGCGTCACTTGCTTTTGCAATCACATACAAGTGTATAGTTACACAAATTGAAATTATTTTATAGCACAATATCTTTTTATGTATCATTTATCCATTTTATAAGCAAATATTCATTTATTTTCCCTGTTATATTTAGTTCTGCAATAGTAAATATTGCACATGCTTTAAATATATGTAGCATGTTGTTCATGTTCATCAACATATGAATAAAATTTCTAAAACAGTTATTTACTATAGTAGTAGAATGGTATCATGACTGTTATTTTTAACAGTCTATAAATACACTCAAGCAGGGGGTAACAGATTGTCTTAGGAGAATAGAACAGGCTGGACTTTCTTTAATCTTTATACTGGGGAGTTGTTGTACAATGTATATGATATAGGAATTACAATTTTTATTTAGTATTAAATCTTTTTTAATAGAATGTTGATTATTAATTGGGAGATGAATCTGCCAGTTAAGTTGTTTTTTAGATTTAAATTTGGTCCGAAAGAATCAAATTTGTCAATTAGATTGTAGGTTGTTTAATTAGAAATTAAATACTTTTCAAATATAGATGTTGTATATAATGTAGTGCATAAAGAAATAAAGATCTAATAATCAGTAGATATTTTGAAACTGGTATATAATTCAAGAGCTTTTTCTGAAAATGCAAGATTCATTTGTATGTATACAGCTTGATCTAATTTATCATTAGCTTCTATCTATAGAAATGATAGAAGAGAGATTCTAATCATCTAAATTATTCTGAAATTTTAATAATATTGATTTACTATTTGTAATATTGTCAATTGTAAATTTTCCAATTATGAAATAGACATATTTTTGTTTTTTTTTAAATATGTTAATGATATTTAATTTGGACACTACTCTTTTAATAGTAATGATAAAATTAAACCTATTCAATTTGTGAAAACAGTTCAATTAAATGAGACATTAAAATAGAGCATTATATTTGGGACACGCATCCCAAAACATAAACATTGTTAGACATGTAGTTTATGTATACATACATAATTAAATGGTTTATCCTGTATTCGGATAATCAAAAATTTAAATGATTGACGTAATTTGTAATTTTGAAATAAAGTTTCAATAATTCTTATATCTTTTTTCTTTATCTATTTTATTATATTTTTTTCTATTTTAATATTTTCAGTTCGTGTTTTAGGTTTTTATTAAAAAATTATTATCGTCGAAATTTCTTACTGGGTCAATATTTTTTATGTTAATTTATTTTGTTTTTATTTTGTTCCACATGCTTTTTACAATCATTTGCAGATTGTTCCAATTGATAAACTGGTGAAAGGCAGGTTCCAAGACAATTTTGAATTCTTACAATGGTTCAAGAAATTTTTTGATGCAAACTACTCCAGAACAGAGCCATACGATGCACTTGCTATGCGAGGAGGAGAAGCCATGGGTAGTGGTGGAAATAATGCACCGCATGGCACTAATGCAAAACGCACTACACCACGTGATGTAAATTCGACTAAACCGGCTGCTCGTATTGGTACATTATTTCAGAACTTTTTTTCTTTTACATATTTGAAATTATACTGTCAAAAGTAACGCGAGAACTTGTCAAAAATAATTTATCTTTAAGAATAATCAGAGAATTAACGTATTGATTCCCTTCTAATTTGCAATCAACATGACTTGGTTTTGCTTTGCTCGAAAACAACAATTAAGAAGTATCGGTAATTAATTGAAAAATATGGTACACGTTCGAATATTTATTTATCTTTTTATATATAAATATTTTCATGATGTAAATTGCATATATATGGAAAAATAATGGGCTTTTGTGTCCTAATAACTGTGTCCTAATAGCTGTGAGAAAAAAAAATTTCGCTTCAAATGAGGGACCTTCGCCTCCTGCACCTGCAGATAACACCAAGCCTAGTAATTATCTTTTCTTTTCTTTTGTTTTCAATATTTTTTATACTCGTTTCGTTTATTTGGAAAGGGGTATTTATTTAACAAACTTAGTAAGATTCTAATATTTGTCGGAAGTTTAAAGAATAGTAATTTTTGGGAAAAATAAGATAAGATAAAAAAAAAATAAAAGTAAGATTTATAATTTTGATTGTCTATCTTTCGTTTAACTGTTTGAGAAATCACGTAGACCACTTCATTCATTTGTCGGTCACCAGTGTTGTGAACAATGCATGCTTTCAGTTTTTTCTCTTTGATTGTACAGTTTCATTGTATAGATCATTATGCTTCTATCGTATATTTAGTATAATTACACTGCTTATTGTTACTACATACGTGTATGTAAAATTCTTTTATGTTTCGTAATATCTATGTAAATACGATAAGTGTCATATAGTATCTATAGAGATAATTATAAACAAAAATAGCAAGTGATTTAAAAATTGATTTATTAAATTTCGACTTTAGTTAATAAAGCTCCGGCCCATCGTCCCCAAGCGAAAACAGGAGTGGGAAATCGTGGCGATTCCGGGAAAGTTGAAGAACTTAGTGCACAGGTACGAAAGTCATAACTATTATTTAATATTATTAATACATCATATACAATATTTAATACGTTTTAACGATTTCTTGCAGTTAATGGAATTAAAAATGTCATTGGAAGGACTAGAGAAGGAAAGAGATTTCTATTTCGGAAAGTTACGTGATATTGAAGTTATGTGCCAAGATTGTGATAACGGAGATCCTCCTCCAATAGTACAGAAAATCTTAGAAGTTCTTTATGCAACAGAGGTACGCTTCATACTCCAACGATTTCACATGACTAGTAATATTAGGTTACGAAATTGCGTTATATCACGTTGTTGCTATTTTTTTTTTTTTTTTTTTTTTTATTACATAGGAAGGATTTGCACCGCCAGAAGAATTGGAGGGAGACGGTCTCGCGCCCGACGACGAAGAAGAATATTAACTTCACTCTTTTTGTATAATCATTATAAAAAAAAAGTATGGCAGCAAATTGTCCAAGTGCGTTTCAGTTTATTATATATTTGTGAGCCAGTATCAGTACCCTTCGCATAATTGATAAGCTACTTTGTATAGCTGTTTCAGCATTTTCGCCTCTTCATTTTTTCGTTACGGACCGTTTTCACCGAAAGAGAATTTCATTAAAAGATTCGCACGTATAATTAGGGTAGAGAAGTACATTGAATAAATGCACTTGAATAACTTGTACTTTACGGATGTAATAATAATTAAGGACGAGAGAAAAAGAAAAAAAAACACAGAAAACAGAATTAGCAGTTCATATATTGTCATAGTTCTTTATCGTAATTAAACTAACGGTAGAGCTTTGAACATCGACATCGTCTTATAATACGAAACAAAAGAGAAAGCAAAAGATATTTTTGGATACAGATACTCGACGACTATCTGAATCCACTTTGTTATACAGTAATTTTACGTTAATTATGTTCAATAAGTGTGAGTGTTTTTGTTTGTAAATGCACTACTGTTTTTATTGATAAATAGATGAAGTCTCGTCGATTTGTCTTTTTCGTACATTGTTGTAGTTGTCCAAAAAGAAGAAAAAAAGAAAAAAGAACTGTAGATTATATGAGCGCATAATCTATATAGCGTACACTGTTTCAAACCTGTTTCATCCATTTATCTTGTGCAAAGCGTGTGGCACAATCGATTCTTTGTTAACGATTGAAATCGTTTAATTTTCATCGATCATAGATGTGAAACTGACACTTGAAATGCATTGAATTAAATTTCCCATAGTTTTACATAGACCTTCCGGTTTCTTGCTTTCTTTTTCTATTTTCTTACAATATCCGACTCAGCCGCAGATCGTAGTTTATACTTTCGTCGTATAACTGTACAATTCGTAGACGCGGTTGCGATCTAATGTTAAAAAAAAGAAGCAAAAAAAAAAAAAAAAAACGAAAAAAGAACCGAGCGAAATATAAATCAATATGTATATCTCGAGGAATACGATTACGACTGAAAAATTATAACGACGATATTTTAATTCACTTCTTGTTCTTTTTCACCTAATTGAAATTCTGGGGATGCGAACGGTCGTTCGATTTGGAAATTGGATTTCGGACGCCTGGTTTTGCAGAGATGTTTATTTCACGCGAGTACGACGACGATCGCCTTCGCAGCCCCACGATCCGTCTTTCAAAACGAGAATGGCCTTAAAAAGCAGCGATAAACTTGAGATTACAGAGTGAATATTCGAACTGCTAGAGAGCAAATGCAAAGTGTATCTCCGAGCAGTACGACATAATTGATAAACCAGTTACGTTGCAGGCACGAAGGAACGCTCAGCTTTTGAAAAGAGAGATAAACAATGAAACGAATAAAATGCAAAAAAAAAAAGAAAAGAAAAAAACAGCTGACGAGGGGAATTTGTAAAATTGTATGGTCGGAAATAGAGTGAGTGAGGAATAATGAATGAAAGGAAGAATCAAGCACGTCGAGGAAAAATTATGTGAATAATTTGTTACGTGCACGGTATGGCTGGGTGAGATACGTGTGTCCTTTTTCGAAGTCATCGGATTCAAAATTCATCGCACAGAAACGACGAAATTGTGTAAATTCGACGTATTTTATGTTTCTTTTGAACAGAGTTAATCGGATATAAAAATCTGAAGGTACGCGTCGATTATTGTTATCATCGTTCTGATTAACATAATAATCGTTAACTCGCGTTAACGACTATCAAAATGAAAAAAAGACGAGAGATATATGACGCACTTTAACTTGCGCTACGTTCATTGCTCTATGTGTGCGTACACAACGAACTATCGCGAGAATGTGCTTCAAAATTTTGAAATTTTAATGGTGAAGTAATAAATATTAAATAGGATTCAACATTGCATGGTTTTTTTTTTTTTTGTTTATTTTAAACTTTGAGCATGACGACTGAAATTTCCAAATATTAAGATTTCATGCTTTTTCTTGAGGCAAACGCCCTCCGTGAAATGCCTTTCTAAAAATATTTTCACATCACGCATATTGAGAACTTATTTGGGTCAATTCGCGATGTTTCAAATTCAACATTGTCGTAATTGTTGTTGTAATATATAGATCTAAGTGTTTTTAATTTATTGCAGTTAATTATGCTGCCTTTGTTACTATTTCGATTGAACGTTTGTCAACTTTTGTTTTTATAAGTCTGATTTGAGCAATAACAATGTGCATACCATATGAAATTCGAGAGTACCAGGAGTATTTTATAACGTGTAAAGAAAGTATGAACAAAATGACGAGAAACGAGTTCTTTTTCTTAATTCACTCATTGTGGAAAAATAAATCGATGTGTAATTTATATATGTACAAATTTTGCTAGCCGAACTGCAATTGCAACGACTGTTTCAGTTATGCTAATAAATAAAACGGAAATACATTAATTATTTTTCTCTCTTAGTTATTTTCGTTTATAATTATTACAATCAGAAGTTGGAATCTTCATGTACGTTTAATATTTATAATTAGTAGTTGTTGAAACAAGTTCATTCAGTAAGTTATCAGTATGTCAGAGATTATTCTTATATATATATGTATATTTATACTATTTTTGATATACTTTCATACTAATTCATCAAAAAATATGAACTTTGAAAAATAATATAAAATATTTCTGCATATATATACATATAGAGGAAACATAAAAAAACAATATAAAATAATAAAAATTTATAAACCATATATTTCCAATTTGTGGAATATCAAAGACAACTTTTTACATGCTGCTATGCAATGTATTAGATATAATAATTATAATATAATACAGCATTACAGAGATATGAAATTTAACATTTTTTCTCTGTAGTTATATATATATGTCTTGCTATACTTTATTGGTTGACTTATTCGAAATTTAAACAATGTACCATTTAGGTAGCTTAATTGTAATCCGAAGAAGATTTAATTTCACTACTAATATTAATCTAAAATGCCCGACGTAGAACGGCTTCAATTTCAATCATTTCATTGATCCGAATAAAGCTTAATTAAAATTTCAAGAATTTCTTTATCGTTTCAATTCAAATAATTTAATCAGTCTAAACAAGGCTCGATTTCACAATAAAATTCCATTTTTATCCCAATCGTTATTAACGCAAACGTGTTTGCGATTAATTTATTAGCACTGCAAATGTTATTTTACGTTACGTTGGAATTGACATTGAAACGACGAGGCTATATGGATGTACAACCAGGCGTCAACAAGTCCAACAAGAAACATCGCAACGTCTCAAATAAATCCACCTCACCTACAATACCATCGAACCACCTTCCAAACACAAAAAATCCATCAAACAGTTCACATGTGAGGTCAGATCTCTCCTACGCTTGAAACATGACAATTTCATCTCCGTACATTCGCGTTGCATCATAGGATTTCGGATCAAGAACGAAACGAAGTTGTCTTGTTCCCTGTCGGAGAAATCCACGATGAAGAAGCGATCATCCGGCGCGGTTGAGCGTGCGTGACCACGAAGAAACCACGAAGATACGACGCCGGCCAAAGGTTCCGCCGATCGACGATTATCCATCGCCAGTCGTTCCAGTGAATCGTCTGCATAGACTTCGTTCGCGCGCACCACGCGACACATTTATCGTCGTTTTAACCAGCGAAATCGGCCTGCTACGGAATCGCCTGGTGGCGTGAAAAAAGACAAAGGAAGTTCCTCCAGAGGAACCGGACCGGTGTCCGGCGTTCGATCGACGCCATCGTTCGACCAGGTGAGAGAGTGAAACCAGAGATCGCCGATTTCCGAACTTTGCACGTGACGGGCGTGATATTGAGGAATTAAGGATCCGCGTTTTTAGTATTGTAATACGTCCTTTCGTGTATTACGCATATCTAGCATAGTCTTTCGTTGGGAATCGTCTCGAGTGGATAATTTCTGAACTGTCAAAGATCTTCAGTCTAGTGGGACAACTTAGTTGTAATGATTACGTTATAATTATATTATAATTTTATATTATAACGTTGTGTTATAATTTTTATATTATTTATATATAAATATAATTTTATAAATATAAATATAATATAATTTAATATTTATAAATATAAATATAATATTTATAAATATAAATATAATATTTATAAATATAATATAATTTTTAATTAACGTTATTATAACGTTATTATTATTTTATATATTATATTATATTATTCAGAAATCATCAGAAGTGTAAGTCAACTTTCATTGATAGGAAAAAGTATTTGTCATAATTACAATTATACTTACGCTTCTGACGATTTCTGACCTCTCCATACCGAGCTATATACATCCAGGATCTATCCTAGATAATCTCTTAATATTTTGAGATTTCATTCATTCTGATTCAATGGAGAAACGCGTTCTTGTTCTTGTTCTTGTTTTTCTATAAGGCGATTTTCAGCTGTTCACGTTCACGTCAGGCAAATGGACTACATTAAAATAATCTTTAATGCACGCACGTCGAGACAAGAGCAACGAGGATATATGTTATTTCTTCATTATTTTGACCTTTTGCTCGTTCTATTGTAGTGGATTCGGAATAGATCCTTCGGTGTGGCGGGTTTTTCTTGCGGTTGTTCGCGATAGGAAGAGAAACAAGGTTACGTAACGCGATTTTTGCGATATCTGCGGTCTTCTCGACCCGATCCCGGTTCGATGGCATGCGCCAGTCGCGAGTCAATCGCCTTTCGATCCGCGTTTAAGAGGCTTACATCGGTACTTGATGACGCTCGATCAGGCTGTTTGAACACCTCTGCGCGTAACGTAAAGTCTTTTATTTCAAAATTGAAAGAGACATTGAATTAGACAGCGAACGATCCGTGTCCCTTTGTATTGTCGCGATTTTCGACTGCAGTTTGCAAATTTGCAAAATTCTCTGCCTCAGAGAAATGTCGACTGTATATATTAAAAATAAAAAAAAATGTCCTGACCGATGCCGCTAGATTTGATCTTCCTTTGCACTTTTCATTCGATTGAATCGCTGGAAGGATTCGTTCGCTCGATACATTACGCATTTTTGTTTGTTAACGGAGATTATCTGGCTCGAGTTGTCTCCACGAGAAATTTGGATCAGTTTGGAAATAATCCTTTCGAATTGGTAGAACTTGTTAGAAATGAATGGTGGACCAGTTTAGGGGATTTGAAGAACTGAGAATCTTCGTGCCGAACGATTCAAATTCGAAGAGATCGGATAGATTTGGTATAACCGTTCGATTTATTCTGCCCTCGACGACCCAAACAATAGAAAAACGAGCTTCCTTGCGAATATGTAGTTCGTTGTGAGCAGTCTCGGTTGGTTGACGTGTCTCGGTGAGTCACGTTGTTAATTTCCGTGTTTAATGTGTTTGATTTTAGTACACACACACACACACACATATATATATGTTTAATCAATTGCAAGAAAAGTTTTTTAAAATGACCAAACTTTGGTTTGAAAAGTGATGATAACATTAAAATTGATTTTACGTTGCTTCATAGAACTGTTACTTGCAAGTAGAATAAATATGAATATCACTGTACATTTTTCTAAACACGTAAATCGAGTAGCTTTTGTTAGAAATTGACATATATAATAATTCATTATTTATTATATTTTGATATACTTAAATGTAATTAATTTACTATCTAATCAAGTACAGACGTCGATGATAATTTGTTAGATATTGATAGTGATTCGTTAGATGTTAAACGTTTTGTTTTCAATTTTTCCTTTTTTTTTTGCCAGTACTAATTGCTTGTAGAAATAATTATAATAGATTTTAAATTAGGTGTGCGTGTGTGTGTGTGTGTGTGTGTGTGTGTCATATAATGATAATGGCAATAGAATCGAATTTATCTGGCATCGAACTATGTTTATACTTATCTATGTGTATGTTTACGTTGTCGTTGATCGTTTCTAATTACTTTATTAAAATTAGCAACGTCGCGTTTTATTTTATCTTATTAATTACGAATTGTATCAGCGACATACGAAAATATTCAATTTCACCCGAGACACTATGCATTAACACCAGAGTTATAACGTTAGAATTAAAAAATGAAATATTTTCTATCGAAAAGTTGTAATCTGTTTTTATTAATTACTAAATTATTTATATTAATACTTCTTGGTAGAACTATATTTATCAATAAAGATTGCAATTTGTCAAAAAAAAAAAAGGAAAAAAAACAGCATGTGTCCATTAATAAAAATTCTTATCTATAAGAAACACATTGCGTATTGATAAAGAATATTCCGTTTTTAGCGTTATAAATAATTTTCACGTTCATATCGTTTTATCAACGAAGACTATCATTCACCAAAATGAATGATATTTGTCACTAAAAATCCTCATTAATCTATATTAACGAAAACATTATTTTATATATTTATTATTATTCAATATATTATCATTCAATATTATCCATATTATTATTATTACATTATTCAATATATAACACATACCATTTTATTTATTATCCATCGAATAATAAACTGTTTACTATCGTTAATTTATAATTATTAATCACTATTCAATATATAATAGACAATATTTTGCACATTATCTAATAATAAAATCGAATAATAAAAATCATTGAATAATCACAAATGCAAGCTAGATATCGTGCTCTGTGTCTCCTTCCCTCTAAAACAGTTCATTTTTTGTTTCTCTCTTTTGTTCAATAAAGTATAACAATTACGTGCTTTTATATATACAGAATGTCCAAAAAGATTGGGACCAAATTTAGAGGTTAGAAAGTTAGACTACGTGTAACTGAGGTCAAATAGATGAAAAAAGTTCATACAAACTTGTCCGAAAATGTTTTATTGAAAAGATACAAACTTTTAAAGATATTTATGATTTATTGCGACAGTTGTAAGAAATGTTCGAAAAAATTCCTCCTTCTGCAAGAATGCAGGCTTCCATTCGTCGAATTAGCGATTGTCGAACTCTTTCAAATATCCCATTTGTATTGGAAATAATAGTAAATGCATTTTGAATACATTCCCAAAGTATCAGGTGACCTAGGAGGCCAACTGACTGGTCCACCGCGACCGATCCAACGTTGAGGGAATTGTCTATTAAGAAATTCACGTACATTTCGTCCAAAGTGTGGCGGGGCACCATCATGTTGAAACCACGTTTGATAACGTGTTTCCAATGAGACATCATGCGACATATCGTGAAGATTATTTGGCAATAATCTTATTGAGAATTTGTAACACGTGTACCATTCCGTACAACGAATTTGTAAGACGAATTTTGTCCATAAATCTTTGAACGCTTTTATATCTTTTCAATAAAGCATTCTCGGACATAAGTTTATACAAACTTTTTTTTTCATCTATTTGAGCTCGGTAACACGTAGTCTGAGTTTGGCCCCAACCTTTTTGAACACCCTGTATATATATACGTACATATATGTCAACGTATAACAACGCGTATCGTGCGTTATATATTTTTCGCGACGTTGTTGATCACTTTTATTTTACGTTCGTTATGGGAGTTTCAGCGTTCGCTGGCTGATAACGGCGGGTCATGCCTCCCCGATAGTGAAATTATCGTCACTTTCGTTTATTGTTTATTCGCTGGTGTTACGGCCTCGGCGAGAAAAATTTCGCGCAACCGTCCGTGATAGTGTATCGGCTTCGTGAAATTCGAATAGTACAAGCGAATCACCTTCAACGGTGCGAATAGTTGAATAACGAATGCGAATTCCCAAGCATTGTATTCGAATCGCAGTTCTGTTTCTAATCGTTATTATTCCTTAACCCGCAAGTTTTACACTGCGAATGGAAACTGTAATAAATATTAAATTGTTGAAGGAAATCAAAGGAAACTGTAATAAATATTAAATTGTTGAAGGAAATTTCAAAGATTGGCTCAATTCAAATCGTGTCGGAGTTATTGAATATTTTTCATTACTTTGGCCTCCACTTGAATTCTAATAATTTGACGAAATTTCAAGAAATCGAAGGATTTCGAATATCACGCTAAATTATTGCTTGGTTCTTGTTACAATGTTTTTCGACATTTAAATTCCTTGCTCTTCTATTTTACGAGGCTCGATAAAATTCGAATTTCTTTCGTCGCGTGACTTATTCCCTTTTTGCAATTTTTAAAACTCTACTATTTATTTCACGTTGTCGGGTGCTTTATTTTTGACAATTCGGTCGTAAGAGAAAGCTTGAAAGATCGGCTAGTTTCATGATGTTTTTCTTTTACTTCCTTCAAATCGTTCTCAGGCAATTTCTTTTCTATTCCTGGATTTTGTTAACGACTTGACATTCATAACATTTGTAACAGCGATTTCGCATTTCCCTAAATCTAAGTTTGTCAAAGCTTGTTTTATCTGCGTGCCGTTGTACTATTGTGCTTTATTGGTATACTATTCTCGTGCCGCTAGTAAATCTAGTTATCGCAATTAGTAACTTCTAGTTAATTGAATCTCTTGAGATCTGCTGTTTATTGGTCGACACACGCATTTATTATAAAGTAACTCTGTAATGCTAGTAATAGTGATGATAATAATAATAATAAAAATTCTGTAATGCTAATTTATTTCTCTCATAATTGAACTCATTATTTTCAACTCATATCAACTCTTGAACGAAATAATAATAAATGTACAGTAAGTTAATTTAAAAAATTGTTTAAACGATCCTCAAATTTTTAGAAAAATCACAGAACGAATGGAATTGGCAATAAAGAGGAAATTTTTAACGACGCAAATCATTCAAATTATAAACAATGAAAGGGTATTTTATGCTGAATAAGGAAGATCGGAAATAGTTTCATATTTTATTTATAAATAGACATGTTTTTATCTACGATAGATTATTTTGTGCATATGATTATTTTGCATAGATCATTTTATGCGCGTAGTTTTCAATGTGAAATTGATGATTCATCAAACTAAATATTGACATTTTGAAGTAATAATTTTCCTTCGAGGCTTTACCAAAACATAATACGATAATTTCTCGATTACGTAGCAACATATTGGAATAGAAATAAGGGAAATGTTTAATATCACCTGTGAAATTGATATCTGGAATTTATCTTTCACTTTCAAACCCTTCATTGCTTTCATCTGTTTCTCAAATATCCACAAATCGTACGACAATTTATCCTTCGCATAAATTTATACAGAAAGAATGAAATTCTGAAAATTTATTTGACTAAACTTTATTTACAATCAAAATAGACGAGAAACTCCCTTAAAAAAATTCTCCTTACTCACAAAAATCTTGTGAGATAAAGTTTCGTTCCATTCAATTGCATTCCAAAAACAAAAGAAAAAAAAAAATTAATAATAAAATTACTAATAAAAATTCCCTTATTTCTAAAAAAAAAAAAAAAAAAAAAAGACGGAATAAAAGTTTCTTCTTGCGAATAAAACTCACAGAAATATCGGTTCTGTAACTGGTACAGACAGTGGCGGAATGTCACAGTTCTCTTTTTTTTTTTTACGATCGTAGCGCTTTTCCATCAGGGACACTCGGCGATCATGGGTGTTTCTGTGCTCGTCAAGCGATAGTAAGGAGTAAGGGGTCATGCCTTGCCGATAGCGAATTATCACCGTTGCATTTCTTATTGTTTATTTAATACCGTCTCGTTACTGCTCAATGGAAGAGCAGAATTTTATTCACGTGAAACCGGTCGGCGAACGAAGTTGAAAAAGTTAGGTTCGTGTCAGAGGGCGACCGTGCCTCTATTACGAAAGCTTGAACCCAGCGGAAGTAATGGCTCTATTATTTCACTGCAACTCTGCTCATAATGCTCGAACGAGCATTCACTGAACAACTGCACGTTAACTGCATGCTAATGTTTTTTAGTACCACTTCGTCTAGTTAGGTGTTGATAATTCGTGGAGAATTTCGTCAGGAATTACGCTTGTTACATCTACACGTATTTACAATGCACATATGCATATATTTTTATTTCTTCATCTATTTTTAATTTTTTTATTAAGCGTTATTACCTTCGGTAAATTGTAAGTTGTAATATATGTTATAACTACAGAGTACAATAATTTTGATTGATAATAAAATGATCTAAGATTAATCCAGGCTTGTTTTATTGTTATATTAAACTTTGTTATTTCGTTCGTTAAATATTCCGCGTAGAGAATTATGCTTATGTTTCATATTCTACGTTCTTCCGTTTTAAATGTTCGACGACAATTGCTTTATTATTATTATTATTATCGAACGTACATACTTCGTTATTTCATCACTAAATATGTTTACGCGCGAATTTACACGCACAATTCACGTGGAATAATTTGAAAAAATGAACAATTGTTTTATGAAAAGTATTTCGATTACAAACAATACTGTGCTATCAAACGAACACTCTAATTAATTGTTCGTTGCCGAAGAATAGTTTTAGAAAATCGTGGCTCTCAATGATTTTGCAGAATACTGAGTATTACGACGCGAGAAAGACGAAATATCTATCGCGGATTTGTTTGATCGAGCAATGTTTTTTTTTTTTTTGTTCAAGTCCCTTGCTTTTAATAATATTGTCAATGTTTGATTCAGCTGTTTGAGGCAAATGTTTAATCAAGCCATTTGAACGACAGATTTCAAAGTTGAAATAACGGAGACTTTTGATTGAAAAACGTTGGCCCGTAAAAATATTATCTAACGATAACAACGCCATAATTGTCGATGCATAATGGCATTCCAATGGAAACGAATAAATTTGCTTAGATTTCCAATGCTGTTACGCGGATTTACAAATAAAAGTAATTATTATTATATTATTGTTATTATATTATAATTAATATATTATAATATATGTATATTATATGTCATATATATTATGTTACAATTAATATTTTATAATATATGTATATTATATATAATATATATTATGTTACAATTAATATTGTATAATATATGTATATTATATATTATGTTATAATTAATATATTATAAATGAACTAATTCAGCTTGGCTTTGAAATCTCAGATTATCCTCATCGTTGCGCGTCTTGCGGCAACAGTTGCTTTTTAACCAGCGAAACGTAAATTGCGCTACAATGTCAAATAATTAAATATTATACTATTAAATGATTAAATCGGCATAAATATTAGTAGGTACTTATAATTCAAATATATCTGTTACATTACTTAAATTGAATATATCTACTAAACTGAATATATCTACTATTTTCTTTAGTAATTGACTAGATTGTTATATTTTTTAGTATTGGTATAATCGTTGGCTATTTTCGTTGGTACGCCATATCGTCTAACAATTGTATTTTCTTCAATTCCAGATCGAATTTAATCATGGAGGATGAAAGCAGTACGGCCAGTGTGAGTATCGAATACTGGAGTAGAAAATGATTAGTTGTAAGCGAAATCGAGGATGGAAATAAAAAGACCAGCCCTTTGTAATTTCTTTTCTTTTTTTTCAGGCAGCACCCAAAGAAAATACAGGATGGATAGAATCGCTGATTATCGCGACGGTACAGACTTCCGTGGGTCAGAAATTGTTCAAACTCATAGACTCGTTTCTATGGGTCATCGAAAAGACCGCACAATGGAGCTTACCGAGTCAGGAGATCGCGATAGGTACGTTCGAATTACTTTTACAAATTACTCTGTCACACGTCACAGAAATTAAAAGTTTAATTTTACAAATTGAAAGACAAATTAAAAATTGTCAAATGTTTATTGAAGATTGACAAAAGTTACTATGTAACATTCGTACACAGAAGTAGCAACTTTAAACTTTGAAATTTAGATTTTAGGCTTGAAATTTCTAGATTTAACAATTATTCTATGCTTCCTGCTGTCAAAATTATTTGGAGACAATGAAACTTGCTATGCAATACAAAATTATTTGGAGACAATGAAAGTTGCTATGCAATATAACGATTATTATTTTATGCACTAACGCGTTATATATAATTTTATATACATTATTCTTTGTTATTACAATTATTTTATTTACTGCTTTTTGTTACATTTCACTTTTTATATTACTTTATGCGTATATATTATTCGAATTACTTTAAGCAGTACAAAAATTATTTATGATGCTATTGATGATGCTATTATGTTATTGATGCTATTATGTTATTGATTATTTGTGGATGCTAATGTCTAACGTTTGCATGATAAAACAGAGGAGAGTGGTAAGATATTTGGGAAGTTAGAACTCGTGAGACCTCTGCCGTGGCTTCTCTTCCTGCCGGGATTAGTGATCCTCCGAATGATCAGAATTGGGCTCAACATGGGTGCTTATGTTCTGGGATATCCAGAAATACAAGCGAGTGGAATGGTACGTTGTGATAACGTCTTTCAAGTCTCAAACAGTTTTATTACGTTAAATTTTATAAAACTTGTAACTGCTTTGACGAATCCGTCGATTCAAAAAATATTTTCCACTCTAAGAAAATATTTCTATTCTATTTCTTGTTTAACTCTGACTAGCAATGATTTTTACACGTACACATTAAAATTGAAATTGGCGAAAGTATGCGAAGTGTACGTTCATTTAGATATAAATATAAAATCGATTTAGTAGTTGAAACACACAAAATTTAATAATATTTCATATCTATGGAAAATTAAATGTAGAAAATAATTTCTGATGGACAAAACGATTAACTACCCCTTTGAGTTTCTACGATACTTTCAAGTCCTGCATTTTTCGCAATTCGATACCGAAGAGACTACGTAATTATTTAAAAAGAAATTAACCAAAATCAGGTGAAATTCGTGCAAAGGACTCGCAGGCGGTTAAGAGCGATGAATCTCAGGGCAATGAAATCCAAGCGCAGAGTGTTCCCGAAGGTAAACAAATTTATCGTCAACTTCGTTGCATTTTTTTCTTTTATTAATTGTCAATTTAAATATCGATTTTCTCTCAATGTTTATATACGTACTACATTCGTGCATGTCATTCTATGGGATGGTCACTGAAAAACTAAATGATATAAAACAAAAATAACTTTTACAAACACATGTTTCTTTCAAATTTTTATTATATTAATTTATATAATATTATAATTATAATATAATATAATGTTAATAATTGATTAACATTAAATTATAATTGTGATTATAATGTAACATTAATAATTAATTAATATTAAATTATTATTATAATATTATTATATTAATTTGTATAATATATTATATCATAATTATAATATAATATTAATAAAACTAATTAATATTAAATTATAATTATAATATTATAATATTATTATATTAATTTGTATAATATTATATTATATCATAATTATAATATAATATTAATATAAAAATATTAATAATATAATATAATAATATTAATTATAAATAAATAATATAATGTAATATTAATAAAATTGANTAATATAAATAAATAATATGATGTAATATTAGTGTAATATTAATAAAATTGATTAATATTAAATTATAATTATAATATTATAATATTACTATATTAATTTGTATAATATTATATTATATCATAGTTATAATATAATATTAATATAAAAATATAATATAATATAATATAATATTATTAATTATAAATAAATAATGTAATATAATATTAATAAAATTAATATTAAATTATAATTATAATATTATAATATTATTATATTAATTTTATCATGTTATATTACATTATATATTATTATATTAATATTATATTACATATAATTATACTATTATAACATTTAATTATATTTGGAAACATAATTAATGGATTTTTTTCAGTATTTTGTGTGATAACCTACAAAAAAAAATAATATTAATAAAGATTGAAAATGAACACACAAAGTTGTGACTTCTTTTCACAACTTCACAAAACTTTTCAACTTTTCAGTGGTCACCCTATATTTTAATGATTCTTGTGATGTATTCTCGTGATGGCAACGATTATAAATATTCTTGAAATTCTGTCTCGTTGTCGGTTCTCAATGTTAATGTATCGTGTACCTGATCGTTCGTCGAGTGTTTTACATGGATTTAACAAGTAGCTAGATTTGAATTAATGTCAGACTCGGTTAGTATTTAGACACATAATTAAAATTAGCACGATAACAGTCTCGGTGATGGATGTAGGACAGGACGATGATCGAAGCCAAGAAGGCCTTAATCAGATCTATCAGATTGACTCTGTCGACTTTATCTTGTCTGGACACGTCTAAGTCGTCACATTCGCCGCCACCGACGAAAATTCGCATAAGTCACATGGATCTCGAACCAGTAAGTAAATTGCACATTCTTTGCAGATCGATTCATTAGATCGTTTGCTGGAAGGCCTGACATCATTTTAACTCGAACATCATTTACACCGACATTCGTATTCGTTTCACAAATTTTCTTCTCCTTTCAGAGTTACATTGAGTTTCAGAGTTTAAGAAATAACTCGAGACAAAATCATTTGCTTATTCGAGTGAATTAACGCGTAATTGTGTACGGTATGGTTGGATAAAACTGAACTGTGTGACTTTTAATTCCACGACTAAATAATTAGCCAAATAAACTGTGCTACTCTTCGGTTAAACAATGCTTCAACCTAGTTATGAATCCACTTATTATATTATAATTATGATATAATATAATATACAAATTAATATAATAATATTATAATATTATAAATATAATTTAATATTAATTAATTTTATTAATGTTATATTATATTATTTATTTATAATTAATATTATTATATTATATTATTAATATTTTTGTATTAATATTACGTTATAATTATGATATAATATAATATTATACAAATTAATATAGTATTATAATATTATAATTGTAATTTAATATTAATCAATTTTATTAATATTATATTAATATTACATTATATTATTTATTTATAATTAATATTATTCTATTGTATTATTTATATTTTTATGTTAATATTATATTATAATTATGATTATGATCCGAGTGAACTTCGTTTGTTAATAATTAATAATTAACTATAATTATAATTAATATAGTGTTAACAATTAATGCGAATAAGTTGCACGATTTTTAATTTTTTTCATGGCTAAATAATTTAGTCGAACGAGCTGCACTAGTTTTAGATAATTGTTGTTGAATAAGTTCGACTAATCCGAGTAAAAGTTGTTTGGAGCGTCGTCTGATTATGTGTATGATCATTTCGTGGTAATTCTTTTGTAACTGTTCTTGATCGTTTTGTGGCCATTGTCGTTTTATTTTTAATCGTGTGATTGGGTAGATACTTGTGTACTAATTGTATAACACGATTATACTACTAATTATTTTTCAATTAGCCATTGGCGGTGAATTTTTCGTTATTATTTATAAACGTGTCGAACGATGATGAATAGGGCCGACGAACATCAGACTCTTTCGACAGTCCGACACACCACGACTCAAAGCGTAAATATTCTGAACTCAGTTCGGATGATGAGAGTATCGACGAGTCAACAAACGCGAAACTTGACAGGCTGGCAGACTTCGGGAGCACGGATGATACCACTTTCAATGTGAGTAAAATGTAAATTCCATTTATTTGAATGAAATTTGTCATTTTTCAACACTTGCTGGTTGAATTCATCTATTCGAACCTGAACTCTTATTACACGAACGAAGAACGGTTAATAACGAATCCCTGTCACATGCTTTTTAGTTAAATAAATTATTTGACTTTCGCTAAGTTTCATTGACGTTTTGTAAATTGTATAGAGTTTGAAGTAATTTGAAGACGAAAGAGTGCGCGTAACACGCAAAAGAAATATAACGCCCAAAGTACGATACTCTGTGTAATAATTAATGAGAGGAAATAGATTGGCAGATTAACAGAGGAAGCATTTTTCTGTCTGGTCTCACTTTTTTTTAAATTCAAATTTTTTATTTAGAAAAATATAGATTTTCACTCTGGTAAACAACTAGATTATATTTTTATTTTATATATATATATATATATATATAAATTTATTTAGACAAATATAGATTTATTATTTAGAAAAATATAAATTATTTAAAAATATAAATTTATTTAGAAAAATATAGATTTATTATTTAGAAAAATATAAATTATTTATTTAAAAATATAGATAAATTTATTTAGAAAAGTATAGATTTTCACTTTGGTAAACAACTAGATTATATTTTTATTTTATTTATATATAAAAGAAAAATATATATTATAAATAATTATAATAATATATTATATATTATAAATAATCATATATATAATATATAATAATAATAATAATAATATATTATATATAATATATTATTATAATTATTTATAATATATATTTTTCTTTTATATATATATATATATATATATAAAAGATACATCTTTGCGAGCTATGCATCTTTAAATTTCTCATAAACATTCATAGTATATATAACACAAATGAGATTCCTAAAAGCTGCCCATTCATAAAACCACTAATCTAAGACAAAGAACATTAAATTTCGTGTTACTCTTTATGGAATGTCTATATTTTTTTTTTTCAAGTTATTTGTATATTTTTTTCAAATTATTTCAACTTTTCGGGTCGGCACTAAAAATGTTAAAAAAA